>NC_064616.1:358441034-358746284 GCF_023898315.1 Schistocerca nitens | reverse complement strand
TCACGCCTTTCTCGGGTAAAACAACAGAGGATGTCACAGCATTCATTAACGATGTTTTGGCAACAGCTGCAAGGTGCAATTGGTCAGACGTAACTACGTTACATATTGCAAATTTGCGGCCTGCAGGGGAAGCCAAGACGTTCGTGATGTACCATGAGACGCTTAGTAAGGCGAGCACGTTTGAAGAATTGGCAGATGGGTCACGACAAAGATACCGTAACCAGAATAGTGCAAGATTTTTTAGGGAGACGTTAGCTAATTTGACACAGAAGGTCAATGAGACAGTGGAGTCTTTTTCAGATAGCATACGGAAAATTAATTCACAGACCTATGAATTATCGGGTAATCCTGATGCGGATCGTGTATTACAACGAGAGGTAGAAAACAGAGCCCTCGATGTATTCCTCAGGGGAATTCCTGCACAATTTTCTCGTAGGGTTAGGATGGAGAATCCTGGGGATTTAGCTGCAGCACTGCGTATTGCAACGCATCTGCAGGAGATAGACATTGCAACAAGGGTTCGCAATGATAAACGCATCTTTGTGTCGGAGAGGAATTGTTACCGTTGTGGGAGGAAAGGTCACGTGAAGGCTTAATGCAGACAGCCGCAGTGCTATGCTTGTAAACGCTACGGTCACAATGCGAATTAGTGTCGTAGTAAGCAGAATGGTAACGGGAATAAGCAGGAAATAGCGTTAAACGGGAACGGGAGTGTTTCGTCAATCGGAAGACATTCCCGGTAAGCAGAAGTACGGTGAAAACTACTACAGAGACAGACTGTTGCTTGATCGGTGTTGTAAGGAATAACAGATGTAAGTTTTTGATTGATACAGGGGCACATGTATCTGTTGCTAGTCTAGACCTCGTGGGTAGGAGAAGACCAGGTACTCCTAGGTATAGATTACGTGGAGTAAGGAATAATGAGTTGCAATCAGTGGGTACAACACAGCTCGTTTATAAGATTGGAACTGTAGAGTTCGGAGAGCAAATGGAAATGTTGCCAACTGTGGGACAAGGGTATTCTGTGATTCTCGGACTGGACTTCCTCGATAAACACCATGCCAAAATTAGTCTTTCACAGCGTACAGTTGAACTTAGTGGAAACTCGTTTTCAATGGGTACAACAGCTGTAAATGTTTCTACGTCGCAAGGTGCATCCGTTGCTAAGATGTCACCAATTTAACCGCGTACAAGGGAATTAAAGATGATTACGCATGTCAAAGTGCCTTCGGGTACAGGAAAGTTAGTTTGGTTGTCAGTAGGTACCGATGTACCACAGCAGAGACTATGTATGGTGGAGCCAATGCAGAGCAATGAAGCATTGGATGAAATGCATTGTTTTATTAGGAGGAGCGTTGCGCGCGTAACGGATATAAATGGGGAACTGATGATTCTGGTCAGTGTAGATAATTTTGGGGCAGATGAAGTGGATCTCCCAAAGGGTTTAGTGGTAGCAAGTTTGGAAATACTCGACGATGAGGATATAGGTGAATCCCAAGGTGATTATAACGTCAAGAAAACCGTCAAGGCATCTGTACTATGTGATAAGATTCGGCATTTGGAGAATGGTGATCGGAAAGCTCTGGAAGCTTTGTTATTAGAGTATTTAGATTTGTTTAATTCAGAAGGTACATTACCAGCAACTCCTATTACACAGCACCGTATACCGACTGGCGATAGTCCGCCGGTCTATAGAAAACCATACAGGATAGCGAAACACCTACAACCACTAGTGAGAGAATTTATTAATCAACAGCTAAGGGACGGTATTACAGAGAACAGTGAAAGCCCGTGGTCTGCCAACATAGTGGTAGTTCCTAAGTAGTCATTGGACGGTACTAAGAAGTATAGGTTTTGTTATGACTATCGTTTTTTGAACGCACGAACTGTAACAGATGCGTATCAAATACCGAACATCACGGAAACATTGAACAACCTAGGTCGGTGTAAATATTTTTCGACACTAGATCTAAAGAGTGGGTACCATCAGATAGAAGTAAGTCCCGAGGATAGACCGAAGACGGCCTTTACAACAAGCCATGGTCACTTTCAGTATCGCAGAATGCCATTCGGGTTGAAAAACGCACCTGCTACTTTCCAGCGTCTGTCAGATGGTGTGCTTCGGGGACTGAAACCGAAGATTGCTATGGTATACCTCGATGATATTGTTACTTTTTCGCGTAATACAGAAGAGCATGTGGAACGACTGAACGAAGTATTTAGTAGGCTAAGAGCGGCAAATCTTACGCTTAATTTCGAGAAATGTCAGTTTGCTCAGACGCAAGTGACTTATCTTGAGCATATTATCAGTCAGGATAGGGTAAGAACGGATCCTAGTCTAACGTCGGCTGTGCGTGGTTTTCCAGTACCACAGACCACTAAACAAGTTCAGCAATATGTCGGTTTATGTAATAACTACAGACGATATGTAAAGGGGTTCGCGGAAATTGCACATCCATTAACGAGATTATTAAAGAAAGGTGTTAAGTTTGAATGGACAGCACAGTGTCAGGAGGCATTCGAGAAGCTCAGACAGATACTAACATCAGACCCAGTGTTGATACTTGCTGATTTCGAACAAGAGTTCATACTATCTTGTGATGCTAGTAATATTGCTGTAGGTTGTATTCTTTCTCAGAGGATTAATGGACAGGAACATCCAGTGACTTATGCTTCCAGGCAACTGAATAAGGCAGAAAAGAATTATTCAACTAAAGAGAAAGAAATGTTAGCAGTGATTTACGGTATCTCGTATTTTCGCTGTTATTTGTATGGGCGTAAGCTCAAGGTGATTACAGATCACGCAGCATTGAAGTGGTTGTTGGGGTTGAAAGATCCTTCAAGTCGTTTAACGAGATGGGCACTGAAACTAAGTGAATTTGACTACAAGGTAATTCACAAACCAGGGGTAAAACATACGAATGCAGATGCGCTTGGTAGAAAAATAGCAGCTGTACACGTTGTGGGCATAAGTGAGAAGGAGTGGATAAAGGCGCAAGCCACTGACAGAGAGTGTCAATTGTTCCGAACGCAACCGCAGTTTGAAATGCAGGATGGGTTGCTTTGCAGGAAGACGAAGTGCGGACTACGCGTCGTAGTACCGGAGTCGCTGAGGGAAGAAGTGTTGAAACAAGTGCACGACCATATATTGTCGGGTCATGGTGGTAAAAGAATGACTGATAGACGGGTAGCTGAAAGGTTTTGGTGGAAGACACGTCGCAATGATGTAGAGCAGTATGTGCAAAATTGTATACCGTGTGCGCAGAGAGCAGATTTAAGTCATCAGAAAATTCAGTTACAGAGACTACCTGAAGCGGATCGTCCGTGCGCAATCATAGGATTATACTTAATCAGGGCATTTAACAAGACCCAAGCGGGTAATCGATACGTATCAACAATATTAGATCATTTTTCCCGATACCTGGTAATGGTAGCTATTCCAGATCAGAAGGCAAGCACTGTTGGGCAAGCCTTAGTAAATAACTGGTTGCTGAAATATGGTGTGCCTGATACTATAATTACAGATCAGGGTAGTAACTTTATGTCGGAGCTGATGAAGCAGTTATGCCGTTTATTGAAAGTTAAGAAATTGCGGACAAGCCCATTTCATCCTCAGTCGAATGGACGAACAGAACTGGTTCATAGGACGTTGGTTAAGATGATTAGTCATTACGTAAATTCAGAACACACGGATTGGGACGTGTATTTAAATCTGTTGACAAGCGCATATAACGCGAAAATTCATACAGGAACGGGGCTCTCTCCGTATGAGGTAATTTATGGTCAGAAAATGCCATCACTATTTGATGTGCTCAAACCTCAGGTAGGTTCACAGGATGAGTCAGTGAAGAATTTCGACAAGAAATTGAGAGAGATTTGGCAAAGAGTACGGCGTTCTAATAGTAAAGCTTTGGAGAAACAAGAGAGTATTGGGCAAAGAACAGGTAAACTACCGCAATACAGAATTGGTCAATGCGCATTGTCGGCTAATCCTTATGTTCCGAAGGGTAAAACGAAGAAGTTTTTGACGAAATATTCTGGACCGTATCAGGTAAATGAAATAGTGTCTCCAGTGAACGTAAAGCTGCAGTTACCAACCAAGTCGTCAGTAGTTCATGTGAGTAGGATTAAGCCGTTTAAGGGCGCAGTGGATGCGTTACCGCAGATTCCTCCAGCAGCAACAAAGGGTGTGAGGGTACCGAAGCTAAAAGAACAGCAGAGGAACGTTCCTTACGCACTTAGGTCTAAGAATAAGCAGATTAAGTGTCCTCGGGAAGGAACATGTCGTATTTACTGTTATAAGATAGTCGGGTATGTGTAGTTTTTACTTGTCATTTGTGTGTTTTAGACGTGGTAAGGAAGGGGGCGATTGACATGGCTTCCTTTTCTTTCAGGTGCCGTGCCAGGATGTGGCTCGGGAAGCTTTTCGTCAGTCTGGTACTCCTACAGTGTTGCAGAGGAGAGAGGGTGCAAGTGCAAACTCGGGGAGTGTTGTTAGTGTCAAGATGAAGGAGTGCTAATGTGGTAATGTGTATGGAAGATTTGACAGACTGTTTCAGAGGAAGTGTTTTTATTTGTCCAGCAAAGGAGGTGGAAACCCACAATCATTCGTGTGACATGCAGTTGATCTTGGGGAATATGGGAACCTTAGAATGCGAAAAGGTGTTACTTCTGAGATCGAAATTTCAGAAAGTTGAGGAACATTGGATTTACTCTGTGTTCGAACTAGAGACCGTAGTTGCCACTTGTTACAGAAATGGTAGATTAACAGATATATCAAAGCTAGAATTGTAGGGCAGTGGGTTATTGATTAATGGCACTGGATGTGAAATAGTGGGGAAGCATTTTCACCTACCAGCTACTTTCACGGGTACAACAATGATTAACGTGACACAGCCTATCTTGTATTATCCAGAGGAACCACCACATATATTGCCTCGCCGGAACCTAACGTTTATTAACGAGTCCTTGGATCCCACATTGCTACAATCTTTAGATAGCCTGATCATCTCAGAAAAAGAGCAGATCTCAGTTAACCAACTACTGCAGCACGTACAGCAATATCGGGAGAAACGTAAGTAAAACACAATTATATTTGGTGTGTCAACGACTAGCATAATCTTAGTTCTAGTGTTTATTTGTGCAACTTACTTTTGTATACGGAAAAAGATGTCTCGTTCTGAAATAACAACCATACATCAAATACATATGGGATGGATCAGGAATGGTGGAGCGTAATATAAATAGATAACCAATATTAAGATTGGAATCAGTGTTAAGTGTAAATAGACTATTAGCGGATAAGAAAAGTTTGACAGTGTTGAAAGAGTACTTGTAAGATACCTGTAGAGTATAAGGAAGTATGGCGTGCACAACCAGTAAGTCCTGAATTATAAAATTCAGGACGAATTTTCTTAAAGGAGGGGGATGTGTAGCGTCGTGGAATAGTAAAGAATTGGAAACGTGGAATATTGTCAAAGTTTCGTTGCCTATGCCGAGAGCCAGAGGCAGTTCGTTAGCCAAGAGGTAAGAAGATTGCACATATATCGGAATGTGTCGTCACGCAGGGGCAATGGCATCGTTACACACAACAGGCGAGAGAGAATTGCGTAGCACGTGGGCTTGTGTTAGACGGAGACTTTTGTAGAGTGTAAGACAGAGGTATAGCGTCAGCTGTACTGCATTTCACAACTTCGCGTAGGTCTAACGTAACAACACGTAACTCTGTCGCAAGAACACCTAAGGGGCGGGTACGACAGATGAATCAGTAGTATAAATGGAACAAATGCGGTCATTACAAACGAGCATGACGTCAGGACGTCGCTCGTGCTTCCTTTAAATACGCCAGCTTTGGTAGCAACAAGGCACTCGCAGTTAGTCTTGCAGTTAGATGTGTACTGGGTTGATGCGTAGCACTCACCTCGGTGATCAACATGTTAATCTTTATTAAGGAGATGTTGCAGTAAGGGCGGCCCATCCCGCAGCAGACGTGAGGGGACAGTACCAGCTCTGGTCCTCTCTGCTGCGGCTGTCAATCATCAACCCAGGATTCGCAGACATTGCGGCAGACTCGCTCGTCGCCAATGCTGGCCACATCAGTGAGCCATCGTCGAGATCGTGTGGGGCCTAGGCTCTGTGCATCCGCCGTCACAACCAGGTGAACCGACGACGCTGGGGGACTGCAGCCCGTTCCACCCGTCCACTGCGGACGAGCCACCAGGAGGAGCAGGTAAGAAGACGGGGTGGGATAGAGTACACTCCACACTACGAGAATGCCTCTGGTGCCGACAGCACTGGGCCTCCAACCCGGAGCCACCCACCCGCAGCCGCCTGCAGTCTGCAGCCGAGCCGGCCGGCCAACCGGACGCCGCCAGCCCCGCACGGCCGAAGTAAGGGCATTCCTCCACTACGTCACAGCATGCGGCGCTGCGCTAGCAAGACGTGCGGCCTGGAGCTGGTGTCATCGCTGCGAGTCAGCAAGGACTCGGGAAGGTCATTGATATCACCAAGTCACATTGTACTCGGCAGGAATAAAGGTGTTATGAATTAATAATGTTTCTTTGGCGTTTCTGACGCGTCCACAGACATTTCCTAGCATCCTGACAACTGGAGAGGTCATCGCTCGGCCACCCAGTCCACCGTAGGCGACCTGTACCACCGGGTCGCCTATAACTGTGCCATTGAAAGAATTATTTACTTCAGTAAGTTGGTTGCTTGTTTGTTCACTGTTAGCCTCCACAATGGATTTTAATTTTTTACATTTTCAAACATAAGTGATCACTGTTTTTTTTTTTTCACTATACCTTGTAGTTCTGTTTTTAAAGAGTTGGTGTTTCGTTTCATTTTGTCCCTATTAGTTTTCATTTCTGTTTGGATCACTCCCATTTTCCTAGTATTATTGTTAGCATGTCATTCCGATCACATGTTCTCTCAGCTTGCACATCATATGAATTTTCAAAAATATCTTGACCGTCATCTAAGATAAACTGGAGCTTCACTTCCTGTTTCTTTAGTTTCATTCATTTTAACATTATTATAAAGTACTTTGTTCCAAAGAGAACTGAGTTTTGTAAAGTGTGAGCACTTTACTTGTTTTTTGTTCCGCAGCCTCATGCGCAAGTTGTCAGGTTGTTTCTTGATTGGCAGTCTGGCTAGAGAAGCGGAAATTACTGGTAGCCTGTGGATTACATGTGTCTTTTGGGTGAATGTGTTTGATTCCCTTTCTTTTCTAAAGAACACTTTGGAACAATCCTTAATGTGTAACCATCTTTTTGTTATGCATGTGTGCAGCTTCATGTGTCATCTTTACTGTGAGTAGCAATCTATACTTTTCATAAATGTAGTTTCTTGTTTTTCATTTACTTGTGTTCTGTCTACAAGTAAAATTCTTTTACAATCTTCAAACAAAGATCCAAGTCTGTTCAGTGAATTTTTTTATGTGCGTCATAGATATACATATTCTGGTGATGTTTGTCTGTACTCAGTAAATTCATCATGCCTCAGTCAAAAACATCTACATTCCTGGCAAGAACACCCACCTATATTGCCTCTCACTTACTGTAGCAATTAGAAAACTGTTCATTCTCTTCATGACATTGAAAAATAGTGTAGAATATTTTTATAGCAATGTACTTCGAATTTTAATGGAGGTATCGCTACACAGTTCATTAAAATTTTCACTCATCTTCAAGATGGTGTCAGTGTGTAGAGGCTCTCATGTAGTGCATAGTTTGAATATCATTGGTTAGCTTCATCATGTTTGGCAACAAATCATGAAACACATTTTTTTCATTATGAAAATAATGTGGCAATCGCATACAGCTGATCCACATTCTGTTTCACAGATTCAGTACACAAGAGTGATACAAATGACTTAACACCACTTACATTGTCCCATATGACAATGATCTTCACTCATCTTTAAGCTATCATCTCCAAAATCAATCTGATGCAGTTACTCCTGGGGGGCAATAAAAAAAGAAATGCTATTTTTTCATGAACCTTCCAGAACAACCTATGAGTCAATACAATACTAGTATGACTTCCAGTTTTATATTCTACAACATTCTTAATTTACTAAGTATTTTTTATGAATATATAATTGTATAAAGGTTTTTAAGGGTGGCAGCCATTGATAATACTTGTAAAAATAAAACATATATAAATAGTAATAGTAATGTTTTTGTCTGCATTTAAAGTTGTATGGTGAAAATAATAATAAACAATATAGTTCTGTTTTTTTTAGTACCTTTGCTGTTAATTATATGGAAACTTATCTTCATAGGTATCCTTGCAGTATGTCAACATACCAATTTATAAATGAAAAAAGTATATTTATTCCAAGATTTTGTCTGACAACGGGAAAACTTGGTGCCCATCCACAGGTATGGATAACATAATTTTCCATTGAAAATTAATTCACTCTGGCGATAATTTTGGTGGCATCACATATTTTGTTATCTCAGCAAAAGTTCCATCAGGTTCTGATTTATTACAATGTGAATTACACACAATTGAGAGCTGTCATGGATCAGATATTTTCTTCATAATAACTCAATTTCTTTACAACCTATTCACCTGCAGTCCACAACAGAGGTAACTTCTGGACCAGTGTGTTAGTGTTCTTTATACTGAATGTCTGATACTTGCTGGAATGCTCAGGTTCACACTGTAAGACCTACTGATGTTCACCTGGGTAAGACATAGTTTGCTAGTGAAACTCTCAGCAAGTAAAATTTATCAGCTAGAAATCATTCTATTCTGTGGTGTGTTTTGGATTATGTGAGATTTATGTAAAGTTTTTGGCAACAATAGATCATAGGAGCCAATTATTACAAGCACAAACAACTACCATTGATGCTGAGGTGAGACAGATCAAGAACTTATTAAATTACTCAAAATATCTGCACCAAATTTCGAACACAATTCTCCCTGTATCTGAAGTTATTGCCAGTGAAATTAATATTGATTCAGAATTTTCAGGGGTGCACACTAAAAGGAAGAAATAATTTCATCATGCAACCCAGAATGAAGTGACAGATGTCAGTGCAGTACATCTATTGAACATATTTTTATTTGTCATTAGCAAGTTGAAAACCTGATACTAAACTGTGTAAATTTTAGATGAAACATTTGGGTTTTTATGGAAATACTCAAAGATGACTCATGATGTGTCACCGAGATATGCATGTAGTTTATCAATAGTACCATAATAATATCAGAACAGATTTAGTTAATATTTGAAAGCAATTAAGGCTTCAATCATTGAAGACAATACTCTTGAACCATTGTTCCTCTTGAATAAGAAGTATGGCTTAAAAGTTCAACTTATTTCCGCATATGTGTGTAGTTATGCACATCCATTATACTCTTCCAGTTACTGTGGCTGAAACAAAAAAGTTGTTCAGCATTGTGGCTCATGATAAAGTGTGTCTTTTATGTAGAAGGCATCAACAGCATTTCATAGATTTGGGGACCTTCCAACTGAATATAATTTGGCAAGGCAACCAAACTCTTATTCGGTGAATCAGACATTTGCTGAACAGAAGGCTTGCAATGTGCCACTGGCATTGTTATAGTCAAGTATGTTATAATATAGTGACAACTCCATAACTTATGAATGGTGGGCTCTATGTAGTTGCTGCATATTTGCTAATTTAACTATATAACTCCTTGTGATTTGCATGTGAGTGCACTGCTGTCTGTTAACTGAAATGTGTGGGCACACCAGGGAAAACGTGCAGACAGAATACACCATCATATAGCAGTATTACTGGCACCAGACATTTCGTCACTGTGCAAATAGTAAAATATTGGTCTCTTGTTTTAAAGGGAAATGAAAATAAATTAATTCAATTAAAAAGATAGAATGAAATGAAGTGTATACACATTTTACATTAATTCATTATTGAGTAGCATCTGAAGGTGCACATATACATCTTGCATCTCCATTGCTCTGGGAACAGCTTCTTGGAGCCGAATATGATGGCTGACTAAGCCAGAAATATTACAAGCCTAAATTTCAAGTATCCATTTGCCATACATGACTAGCTGTACCACTTGTGTGTGCATATCTTCAAAGGAAGGTTGGAGTAATTTTAATGTCCTCCAAGTACTGGGCTGATTAAATGAGCATGATGAAATAAACAGAGCTTATAAGCTGCTTAATCAACCATTGTAATTTTCATGTGACATTTGCAAATGCAGCAAGGATGGGTGGAGATGATAGTGGTACCAGAGTTACTCTCTACTACCCACTGTAAGGTACTATCCTGAGTAATCATGCAGGTCTTTAATGTTAATAAACAGGATTAACAATGTAAGAATTGGATCTGACAACCTCAAAGTCCATTATAAATTAAACAAATGTGATTCACTGGAAAACTTCTGACAGTGTACTGTCCAAGATTATTCAGGCAAAAAATTACTTTCTCCTACACTTTGCTTATAGAAGTGATGCAGACAAGAATATGTGACTAATTAGAGCCAACAAGGATTGATTTACAGCTATTCTCCTCCACAGTATTAGGTGTAATTTTATTTGAAATAAATGGCATTCATTGTGGAACCTCCACACACCATTAAGCTGGTATACAGAATACAGACACAGATCTGACCAATTCAAAGTCAATTATCTCTTTACTATATAGTGCTAACTGTCCAAATTATGAGAATATACCCTCTAATGAAGCTTGGGAAAATTACTACATCCTCCAGTTTATGTCTCCACAAAATTTCCATGTAGAAAAAAAAAGAGTTCATAACGATGTTATTTGAACACAGTTCTTTACATATGCCATTTGCAAATGTCACAGGGATGCGAGGTAAGGATGTGGTACCAGAAGTATGCCCTACTACACTCTGTAAGGTGGTTTCCTCAGTATACATATAGATCTGTAAAGTGTGTCAACATTATTAACTCAATATAAAGTAGGTAAGGTGGGTAGATCACATAACTAATGACGAGGTATTGAATAGGATTGGGGAGAAGAGAAGCTTGTGGCACAACTTGACTAGAAGAAGGGATCAGTTGGTAGGACATGTTTTGAGGCATCAAGGGATCACAAATTTAGCATTGGAGGGCAGTGTTGAGGGTAAAAATCGTAGAGGGAGACCAAGAGATGAATACACTAAGCAGATTCAGAAGGATGTAGGTTGCAGTAGGTACTGGGAGATGAAGAAGCTTGCACAGGATAGAGTAGCATGGAGAGCTGCATCAAACCAGTCTCAGGACTGAAGACCACAACAACAACAACATAAAGTAGATGGGGCAACATCAATAGTCCATTTTCAATTAAATCAAAATGATTCACATATATTCCAAACCTGGTGGAGTTTAAATATTACTTCCTACTACAAGTGGAGATAGCTGCAGAACCAAAAGTTCTCTGCAGTACATAACATAAGCTGGCATGTGGTATGTAGATAAAAAGTTTTCAACATTCTTTAAACCATTAGGGGACACATCTTTTGTAGCATCTCAGCGAAGATAATTTTTTTGCTATGTCGATAGAATTGTGATCAACTGACTATATTTACCTTTTGATAATTTTGTTATTGTGATCTAGGACCAAGAACTATGGTGGTACATATATCATGATGGCATGTTTCTGAGGTATTAAAACTGTGATGGTAAATGGATTTCACACTTCCCTTTGTAAGCTGTTATGTGTTGCCATTACACACAAAAAGTAATGAACAGTGTGTTCTATTTTTATTCTGTGTTTTCCTTTCCTTTATTTAAAAAATAGTTGTTACTGGTATTAACATTTACCCATCACAATGTGAAAACAGTCCTTGAAACTTTATCACACAATAAAGGTATGAGCTGATATGGGTCACAATAAAGTATATTGCAGAAATGAAGCAATGTGTTCTGACAACAGTAGTGATCCCACAACAAACAGAGTGTGTTGTTGTAGTAATTTTCATACTCCTGGTACAGTGTACTACCACAAGATGTCAGGCATAGACAGAGATGGTAAGACACATTCTTAAAAGCTTTGGGATACCCTTAAGATGGTGGTACGTATGCTGCCCAAGGACCAGAAAATACGTTTAGTGGGAAGTATATCCCCCATTGCCCATGAAAGGGTTAAAATACAAAACTGTAAACAAGGACATCAGACTGTCTTAAAGTCAAATAATTATGAGAGGTGTTCGATAAGTAATGTAACATTTATTTTTTTCTGAAAGGAGGTTGATTTTATTGGGGATTCGATACTCTTCTCCACTCTTTTCGCAACAAAACTCTATTTTTCAACATCTTCTCCATTCAATGTGATGGTCTTATTCCATTTACTGGAGGACTTGTATTCCGGTATGGTACCACTCTGCTGGTCTTAATACGAGTCAATGCCATGCTGCATCAATATCCTCCCCAACATCCATGTACTGCTTCCTGCAGAGTTCATTCTTCATTGGGGCAAAGGGAAAGGAGTAGGAAGGTGCGGATCCAGGCTGTAGGGTGGATGAGAGAGAACAACCCAATAAAGTCTCATGACCTCCTCCAGGTGTGCAGACTTGTGTGAAGCTTTGTATTGTCATGTAGGTTCACTTGCATATTAGTGGTGATAAACACACTAAAGTCGTTTCCTCAATTTCCTGAGGTTTACACAATACGCTTCAGAGTTGATCATTGTATAATAAGGGAGGATATCAATCAGAATAACCCCCGTTAGAGCCCTAAAACACTGTCACCACAACTTTACCAGCTGAGGGAGCTGCTTTGAACTTTTGCTTCTGAGGAGCGGTGGTTTGGTGCCACTCCTTGGACTGCAGTTTTGTTTATGATTTGAAGTGATAAACCCATGTTTCATCACCTGTCATGATGTTTGACAAAAAATGATCAGATCCAACAAGCAACGTTCAAACAATTCTGCACAGATGCTCTTTCATTACTCTTTATGACACTGCTGGGTAGTCAGAAAACAACGTTGAGTATCCCAACTGCTGGATGGCTGTGTCAGCACTACCAACAAAGACTTACAGATGTGCAGCAAGATGTTTGATTGTGATCCATTGATCACCTCAAATAAGAATGTCCGCTAGTTTCATTATTTCAGGAGTCCAGGAGTCCAAACGGCATGCGGGAGTTCAGACAGGTTTGCACAACCTTGTTATGGTGATGACAGATGCCTTGCCTAATGAATGACAATGATTTTGTCAATTGCGAGATCTCCCTAGACATTCTGCAAATTCTTACAAGTATCAATGATGCAGTGGTTTTCAGCCAGAAGGAACCCAATGACAGTTCTCTGCTCGGAATACACCTACGTCACAGATGCCATTCTGAAGGCTGTGTCTGGTGCCACCACCTACCAGAAATTAATAAAACTATAAGAGCTGAAACAACATTATTCCATGATGTCCTACAGTAAATTCTGCATTTTTCACCTGAAATTGGCCAGTAAAAGAAGTGTTGCATTACTTATTTAATGCCCCTGGAAAGTAGTACTGTACATGACCAACCGTCCAAACTATAACAGACTATGTACCTGAATAACTTTGCAAATTATAAGATCCTCTAATACTTGGGTCCACAAAATTACCATAAGAGCTCATAGAGAGTCTAACCAAGAGTATTTCTTCACAAACATTTTTCGTAAAAGCAACAGGGATGGGAGGAAACCAGTGGGTTACTGAAGTTCCCTCTATTACACATTGTAGGTAGGTCTGCTGAGAATTCATGTTGATCTCTAAAATTTATAAATATTATTACCCTGTAACAAGTAAATCTGACAAATACAAAATACTTATCAATTCACTGATAATGATTCTCTGTCAAAATTCTGAGTACATACATTCCAAGATTGGTCAGGCAAATTATTACGTTTTCCTGCTAATTGCTCCTAAAAATGATGAAGATAAAACCAACTGACAAATTACTGCCCATATGGAGAACTCTCAATGCATCTCATTACATTGTACCTGGAACAAAAAAGAATGGGAATTGAATGAGAAGTGCTCTCCACTACATGGAATTATTCTGATATGTGGATTATAGATGTATGCTTTCAGTGTTCTTTAACATAAGCAGTCCTAAATGAAGAGTTCAGACAAACTTGAGGTCATCTATCAATTAACTGTACATGAGTAGCTACCTGAGTTCTTAGAGCATACCTTCCGAGAAAGACTGGGCAAATTATTATATCCTCCAGTATATGGGTCCATGAAATTCACGTGATGTAAAAATCAGAGCTGATAAGCAGTTTTAAGTGGCAGTGTTATTTCCCACACACTATTCACAAATGTAACAGGAATGGCAGGAAAGTATAGTGGTCCTTGAGGTACCTTATATTTCACACTTTAACATGGTTTCCTCATTATTCATGTTCATCTTCAATGTTTAGAAGAATTACTATCATAAAATTAATAAATCTATGACCACAAAATCCATTAACTACCTACTGGAAATGGAAACATCTCCTGCACCATGGTACAATTCTCAAGCTGACAAATAAGTAGTCTTACATATAGGCATGTAAAAGAGAGCATGTGCTCTAAAGAAAACAGTGTGGCTGTTGAGGTTAACAGTGTTTGTCACACTGAAGTGTCTCTCAAAGGCTCCCACTGGTTTAGATTTTTATCTTTATAAAAAGATTTTCACACATGTGAACAACTCCACTTCTTAACAAATAGCTGGTCCTGTCGACCTCATGGAGAATGAGGGCAGGTAATGAGAATTCCCCTCATGCTTACCTGTGATGTAACTCAGCCTTTGTTCTATCATGTTTATCATGCTGCTTCCTGTTCAGATTAGTAAACCCTTATCTAATCCCAGCCAGCTTTGAGGCTTTCAGGTCTGAAAAAAAAAATTTCTTTTCATAATAAAAGGAGCAAAGGAAATAAGCTATTAGCTGGGCAGTTACTGGCAGCAGTGAATACTGTCTGTAATCATGGTGCACCGTAAGAATGAAACTACACTTAATGAAGGTATCAGCATATAATATCATGTAACAACTTGCATGACAGTCTTGGGGGAAACAGCCATGTAACACACAGTTGATCTCAGAAAAATTTTAATGCAAGCCAGGGTGCTGAATGACAGTTCTGCTTCAGCTATAGTCACTGGAAGATTATATAAGATGATCATAGCTGCACATATATTGCAAAATAAGCTTGAAATTTTAAGATCATGCATGTTATTCAAGCACTCAAAAGACTGTAAAGTGCATCTACATCAACATACATACTCCGCAATCCACCATATGGTGCGTGGCGATGAGTACCTTGTACCACAACTAGCATCTTTTCTCCCTGTTCCATTCCCAAACAAAACGAGGGAAAAATGACTGTCTACATGCCTCTGTACAAGCCCTAATCTCCTTTATCTTATCTTTGTGGTCTTCCCACGAAATGTAAGTTGGCGACAGTAAATTGTACAGCAATCAGCCTCAAACGCTGGATCTCTAAATTCCCTTAGCAGCGATTCACAAAAACTACGCCCCCTTTTCTCTAGAGACTCCCACCCGAGTTCCTGAAGCATTTCCGTAACACCCGCGTGATGATCAAACCTACCAGTAACAAATCTAGCAGCCCGCCTCTGAATTGCTTCTATGTCCTCCCTCAATCCGACCTGATAGGGATTTCAAACGCTCAAGCAGTACTCAAGAATAGGTTGTATTAGTGTATTCCCACATTAATGTATGAATTGTTTTCAAATATTTAATTTCATCTTCTAAATCTGTTGTGACACCATTAAGGTATTGATTGATAAATAACTTCCATGCCTCAGCAACCCAATCATCAATCATGTTTGAGTATTTCCATAAAAACCCAAATGTTTTATATGAAATCTTCACTGTTTCTCATCAGGTTTTCAATGATGTGAAAAACATTTATCTTGAACAAGTCTTCTGAATTCACATCTGTCACTTCACTCCTGGTTTCACCATGAAATAATTTCCTCTTCTTAGTGCACGGCTGTGGAAATTCATGACTGATATTCATTGCACTGGCAACAACCTTCGATTCAGAGAGAATAGTGTTCCAGTTTTCATGTAGATATTTTAAGTCATTTAATAAGCACTCAGAGTGTCTTACCTCAACATCAATAGTAGTATTTTGAGTTCCTAATAATTTGCTTCTGTAGCCAATTGGTACCAACACATCTGACCAAACTGATGCCATGAATAAACACTTGAAAGACCTCACGTAATACAAAACATACTGTACCACAGAATGTGTTTCAGCTGACAAATTAAACTTACCAAGAGTTTCAACAGTAATGACAAACATAACACAAGTGAACCACAATTGGCCTTGCAGTGTCAACCCAAGCACCCCAAAAGGTATCAGACATGTATTCTAAAAGGTATCAGACATGGAACAAAGAGAATTTCTACCACATTGTTTTGGGATTTTCTATCGCTGTGGACTGTAACTGAACAGGTTGTAAGGAAACTTGAATTACCCTGAAAAAAGTACCTGCTTCATGACAGGTATCAGCTGCATGTGTTCCACAAAAGGCTACAACAATCACACTGAGAAAATTTTCCAAGAGGATTCAACTGAAGAAAATGTGTCCACACTTCTTTACAAGACCCTCTCTACATTCGTGCCTACATTCATATATTACAAGTTGCTGTATTGTGTACGGCAGAGCGTACCTTGTACCACTAGCAGTAATTTCCTTTCCTGTTCAACACACACACAGAGCAAAAAGGCTATCTATATGCCTCCATAAGAGACCTTATGCAGAATGCTTTTAACTGGCAGAAGACTTGTTCTGCATTCAGTTTCAAATGCCAGTTCTCCAAATTTCTTGGTAATGTTTTGTGAAAAGAACATCATCTTCCCTCCAGGAATTTCCACTTCAGTTCACAAGGCATTCCATAATACTTGCATGTTGATCAAACCCACTTGTAACAAATCCAGCAGCTCTACTCTGAACTGGTTTGATGTCTTCCTCTAACCCAGCCTGGTGGTGATCTGAAGCATTCAAGTCATACTAAACAATGGGTTGCACTAGTGTTCTATAGATGGTCTCCTTCACAGAAGGACCACACTTTCCTAAACTCCTTCTAATAAACCAAAGTTAACAATTTGCCTTCCATAGTACCAATCTTACGTGCTCGTGCCACTTTATGTTGCTTTACTATATTATGATTAGCTATTTAACAGCCATGACCAGAGAAAAAAGTACACAACTAACACTCTATTCAAAATTTACAGGATCATTTTACCTGTTAACCTGCAATAACTTATGTTTGTGTACATTTAGAGCAAGTTGTCATTTTCTATGCCAACTACAAATTTTGAGAAAACTCTATTATTACGAAATCTTCAGACCAGTCACATATGTGATAACCTGTTCTGTATGCTTTGTTAACAGTCTGCAGTGGGACAATATGTCAAACACTTTCTGGAAATCCAGGAATGGGAAACTGTCTGTTGCCCTTCATCCATGCTTCACATAACCTTATTATAACGTTGCCCACGGTAGTCACTCATTGTGATTCAGTATTTCATGAGTATTGATCAAGTTAAATGTGGACTAGCATCTTCAGTGCTTTGATTTCACTCAATGAATTCCAGAAACAATTAGTTTATTTTATACAATTCAGTTTACTTATTGAAGCAAATATAGCACAGCATGATTGTTGTCTCTTCAACATAATTCGAATCAGGATGTCCATGAACAATAATGGCATAACGCTCTTCATTTTCTCTCTATTACAGGTTGGCAGTCCTGACATAATGGGCACAACTACAAGCGTATTCTGAGTACCAATTGACAGATAATGCCTTTAAACATGTTCCAGTTTCTTGGCATTGTCTGACCTTGATAAGATGTTCTGTAAGAACTGGATCAAGGTGACTCAAGAGTTCTAATATTGAAAGGAAATTTTCATTATGTGGATCTTCAATTTTCTGATATGATGCTCTGAAACCCTAACCTCTCTGACCAAGAAACAATGCCACATCAAGTAACAGTTGGCTATCCTACAGACACAGAAAAGATGAACATTACCTCTCTCCTTCTGAGTATCAGTGTGGCCAATGTACATCTATCACATCATTTCATTTCTTCATCTTTACAGTTGTTTTAGAACAATTACATAAATAGAAATATTTTATTTTGTGCTTGCTCTCAAATGCGAAATGTTTTCTGTATGCTTTATGTAAAACCACCATGTGATGGATTCAGAAGTCCCTTATGTTTGAAGAATTTGGGCAAATCTACCAAATTATAATGATGTTTCATGGCTGCTGTCATGTTCACTTGTTGGTGATATATTTTTGGCAGGATTCCCAACGGCATTTAAAGAAAGCACATTTTTGACTCTACGCCAAAGCCGTTTTAGTCCATGATGTCTAAAGAAACTATTGTGCATTCAACATTAAACATGAAATGGAATTGTTTGTTGTTGACTTGTGAGACCCACAATGGTGAAAATTGAAATGGAAAGTAAGATTTAAATGGCTATGCTGCTGCTGGGATAAAATTGTTGTATATATTATACTATACTAAATTTATCTTACAATAGCAGTCTAGCAGTCTCACATTTGCGAACTGAGAACTCAGGGGAACCCAATCCCTTAAGACACAAGGGCACCCGTGAGGATTACGCCCCATGGATTTTGTCCCCCCCCACCCCCCCCACCCCAAACCCTCCACTCCATCTCATTAGGGCTGCTTATTTACTATTAAGAACGATGATCAACCATTCGCAAAGTGCAAGGTAACATCAAGAATAATGGTGACTTCAGTATAATTATTGCCTTTGTATAAAAGTGTCATTTCTGTTCATCTGATTGCATATTTCTAGCAATTAATATCGTTATTATATTGTAGCACTTCTCTCTACATAATGTTACAGTAACAATCAGCCATGTTACTTAGCTGTGGCATATCATGTAAAATTAACTTTTGCTCACCAGTGTATTTACCATGCATGACTAACTGTTCAAACTATGAGAGCTTAAATTCCTAAAATTCCTTTGCAAAATATTACGTCCTCCAGAGTGTGGGTCCTCAGATGACCACAATCAAAAACTTTGAGCTTATAAAGAGTTTAATCAACAGAAGTTATTCCAATGCACCATTCACAGATGGAACAGGAGTCAGAGGAACTGACAGTTGTACCAGAAATGGCCTTTTTTGCAAACTGTAAGGTGGTGTGCAGAACACCCATGTAGCTGTGTAATGTTCTTCAGTATTACTAACCATGAAGCAAACAGATCAGCATTAGGCTGCCATGTGAAATGTAGATAAATGTTTTCAATGGTCTTTAACAGAAGTAAGTATTTACATGACTCTCCAAATTATGAGAGCATACATTCAAAAAAAATAAGTCAGCTTTTTAATAACCATTCATGAATAACTGTCCATGTTATGGAAGTAAACATTCAAAAATATTTGGGCAATTTATTACAACCTCCAATATGTAAGTCAATGAAGTTATTACCATGACGTGCTCTTTGGATGTTTTTCAAGTATTCCTGCAAGTCTTCTGGCACTTTCAGTTCACAGTTGGTGTTACACATTCTGGTTGAGGAGGAAATGATAGTGATACCAGAAGGACCCCCTATCACTCACTTTACAACGGTATCTTCAATACTCATGTAGATCTGTAATGTTCATCAACCTTTTTTAACCACATATGAAGTAGATCTGACCACCTGAAAGTCCATTTTCAATTCAATGAAAATGATTTACAGACAAAATTCTGAGAACATACATTCCAACACTGGTTTGGCTAACTATTATGAGGGTGGTTTGAAAAGTTCTCTGAATGGAATAGAAAAAAAAAGTACTTACATTACTGGAACTTTTTTTGTTTTTCAATGTGGTCTCCTTGTAGATTACATGCACTTGGTCCAATGATGTTCCTGTGTCTTTATCCCATCTCGAAAATGAGTTTCCTCCAGGCCTGCAAAATAGTTGTCAACTCCAGCTATCAATTCTTCGTTTGAAGTGAATTTTTGAGCACCAAGAAGAATTTTCAGTTTTGGGAAGAGATGGAAGTCTGACAGATCCATATCAGGTGAATAAGGTGGGTGTGGCAACAATTCATACTATAGTTCATGTAATTTTGCCATGGTGACGGCACATGTGTGCGGGTATGCATAAAGAGTCACGACACCCAGCTTGCAGATAATTTTTTCATTTCTAATTCTTCAGTTAAAATGTGATATTCCATTTTAGATGACAGCTGGCAAGTGTGAAGAATTTCATGCACTTTCAATCAGCATTCCTCCATGACTATTTTGTGCACTTTTGCTATGATTTCTGGAGTAGTGACACATCTTAGCCAACCACTGCACAGATCATCATCTAAGCTCTCCCAACCAAATTGAAATTCATTTTTTCATCTCGCAACAGATGAATATGAAGGAGCAGAGTCCCCTAGTGTATTCTGGAAATCAGCATGAATGTCCTTTGCTTTCACACCTTTCTTTACCAAGAAATTTATTACTGCTCGAATCTCGATACATCTTCTCAAGTCACTACATGGGAACAACAGAGCCATGTCACCACCACAGCTCTCTTCCAAGAGCACCGACGTGGCATGTTTTTCCCAGCAACAGTCCAATGAATATCATGTGAAAAACTTATTGCGCCAGTGCTGACCTCTCATGGTTATTCTGAAAACTTTTCATAGCACCCTCTTACTTTCACCTATACATTGCTATTAGAAGTGACCGATACAAGATTCTCCAACAAATTAGAGCCCATAAGGAGTTGGACAAATTATTAAATTCTCCAATTTTTGGGTCCACATAGTTACCATGATAAAACAATCAGAGCTGATGCAGATTTAAATATATATCGCAGTATTTCACACCATTCATAAATGGAACAGGGATGGGGGAAAATTGTAGTGACGCCAGACATACCTTCAACTACACATTGTGATATGGTTTGCTGAATACCCATGTAGATCTTTAAAGTTCATCAAGACTGTTAAACATCAAACACGTAGACCAGACAACCTCAAAATCCATTCTCAGTTAAATGAACATGAACTACTGACAAGACTATCAGAACATACATTCCAAGATTGGGCAGGGTAAATACTACTTCCTCACATAGTATTATAAGAGGTGATACACCCAAGAACATTCAGCACGTAGCATTCATGATTTCATCTGTTATAAATACAAATGGTTGTGGTATCAGCAGTTCTCTCCACCAAACAGCATTATGTGGGCATGTGGTGTATAGATGTATGTTTTCAATATTCTTTAACACAAGTATCCATCAATAAGGAGACCTTCTTTAACACAAGTATCCATCAATAAGGAGAGCTTCTTTAACACAAGCAACAATAAACAAGGAGACCAGATGTTCCCAAAAGTGAATATCTGTTCACCGTACAGCACCAGCTATGTAAATTATAAAAGAGCATACATTCCAGGAATAGCTGTGCACAATATTACATCCTCTGTTATGTGGGTCCAAAAAATTTGCATCATAAAAGAGGATTTAGAGGTCATACAGAGTTAACTAAACATTGGTTCTTCACATGCACCATTAACAAATGCAACAGGGATGAGAGGAAATTATAGTTGTACAAGAAGTGCCCTGTAGTACACGTTGTAAATGCTTTGTGGTTTACTCTTAGAGGTTATTCACGTTCATCAATGATAACAGCCATAGGGCAAGTAAATGGTACAACCTCACAGTCCATTGTGAATTTATTGTGCATGATTTACTCTCAGAATCCCAAGAGCACACTTTCAAAAATTCATTAGTTAAGTTATCAATTCTGCCAGCACACTGTTCCAATACATAATAAAAAAAGGACTTCTGACAAGTCACAGCTCATTAAAAGAACTATTGACAATACTCCTCCAATATATCATTATTGTTTGAATGTGGAAAGAATGGAAATGATTGTGGAACAAAAAGTATTCTCCACTGCACAGCACTGACATTGTATATGGAGGATAGATACATTTTTGCAACGTTCTTTAACCATTTACAGTAAACAATGTCTTCTGGCAGCATACATTGCAAGAATGGTTGGGCATATTGTTACATCCTCCAATACTTAGGCCCATGTAATGAAATTGATGAAAAAATCACAACTCACAAGGAAAACATGTCACCTATCATTGAAAATTTTGAAATTATTAACAGTACCCACCTTGTATAACTATGATATTATCGTTTTTTGTGTGCCAATCTAGAATCATGGTAAGAGAATTGCTTTGATCACATTTATAATACAAGAAATAAAGTAAAGTTTATGTTACCTGCTCATCATTTAACTCATATGCTCAGACTCCCCACTATATGGGAATGAAAATATAACAAATTAAAAGCCAAGAACATTTTGAATAGGAATCTAGATTCATTGAAAAGAAACCTATATGGTGCTGTGTTTCAGTGATGCAATTACTCAGTTGAAGATTCCATGAACAATGAACTGAATATCTGAGCAGGATGTAGTTTATGAACTGTCTTGTTATCTGAACATAAGAAGGTATCTTTTCACAAAAATGTTGCATTAATGTTAAAACAGACTTCCATCTTTTCAACTGTAGCTTTATATCAGTGAAATTGTTTTAACCATATTGTGATGTGTCTCCAGTATTCTGATCAAGTTATTAGTGTATGTATGTTATGAGACAAATAATTCACAATTCAACAATTTCATTCAGCTCAGCAGTGGTTCTTTCCACACGCCATTCACAAACACAACAGGTAGGAGAGGAATGTTACAAAAAATACAACCTCTGCACAATAAAGGCAGTTTGCAAAGCATCCATGTAGATATTTTCTGTTGATCAACTTTATTAAACATGAAGCAGGTAGACCTGATAACCTCAGAGCCTATTGTCAATTAAATGAACATGATTTACAAATTCATTTCAGAGAAATTACATTCTAGTGGTCATCAACATTATTAAACATAAAGCAAGAACTTCTAATAACCTCAATGTCCACTCTCAATTAAACTGGCTCAGTTCACTAACATTATTCTGAATCCATACATAACAAGAATGTTTGTGCAAATTATACTTTCTTTTGAACATTGCTCCTACATTATAAGGAGGACTGTCACCAACTGTTTTCCCATTTACCATTCATCATTGTATTTGAAAAAAAAAAAAGATGTATGTGTTACCAGAAATTCTCTCCACAACACAGCTTTATGCTAGCATACGAATTATAGATGTATAATTTCAATGTCCTTTAACAGAAGTAATGGTCAATGAGATCAATCAGTCTCTAATTAAATTATCAGCACTGGTGGTCAAAACATAGGATGAAAGTAGCCTTTGCATGATGCATCATGGAGAAATAACATAGATCATTGAAACTGGGACCATACATAGAAAGAACTGCTCCAGTATAGTATGGAAAGTAACTGACAGAAATTCACTATGGTACAAATAGAAATGCTTCCTTTATTCGAAGACAATAACTACACTGAAGGCTTTGTTATTCATGTTGATGTCTTCAACATTAACACGTCTGAGACATTGTTCTTAATATGGTGTTTGTTCACCACAGACATCAATTGCAGTATTACTCAGGCTAGCCAGAAGGTTTATTTATTTATTTAGTCCTTTGATCATATCTAGTACAAGATAACATGGAACTAATTCTAAGGAGTTGTTGTGGTAGAATGTTACATACCTTCTCCAATGTACTTGGCAACTTGTGGATGGTCACTGGTGCATGTGAATGTGCTGCAATACATATTCCCCAATGCATCCCACACATGGGATTTAAGCTGGGGGATTGAGGAGGCTAGTCTATTTTGCTGAATATCCTATCATTCCAAGAGCTCCTCCAGCTGCACTATTTGATGGAGTCTTGCAACCTCATCCATAAAAATGAAAACAGGGCCATGTATACCCCTGAAAATACACACGTGGGGAACGAGTACAGTGCCCCAATGATGCTTACCAGGGAGTGTAAAGTTTTCAAAGAAGTGATGTAACTTCATATCGTGAGAGGTTGGAATGTATAATACAACCATAATCATTGACATGTATGATAGTTTTACTGCTCTATGAATTGTGTTGAGGGAATGTATTACGTTGCATGGGTGTACTGACTTCGAACTCATTGTACATGGTACACTCACCAATCATGGTAATTGCAACACTGTGTTATTTCCCAGTATGCTTTTTTCAGTAAAATGATAATTCTAGTACAAATATTCTCTACCTTACACTGTAAATTGGTTGCTGAGTACACACACAGATGTTTAATTCTTATAAATATTATTACCATGAAACAAATAAATCTAACATCTACAAAATCCATCATCAATTTACTGTAAACAAACTTTTGTCAAAATTTCAAGATCAGTTGTACTGAGTTTTGTCAGGCTAACTATTACTTCATTTCACACTTTGTTCCTATAAGTGATAAGGACCAAAACATCTGACAACTAAAAGCTCAGAAGCAGGATCATTGACACTTACCATCATATTTACCATCTGTGATTAAACCCAGAACAAAACAGCATGATTACTGAAATACAGAAGTACTCTCCATCATAGTGCATTAAGGTGACATCTGGAGTATAGATACCGGATTTCAATGGTTAACAGGAGTAACAATCAGACAAAGAGATCTGACCATCTTACAATGAAGTATCTATTTACCATAAACAATTAAATGTCCAATTTGCAAGAGAATATGTTTCAAGAATAGTTGGGCAAATTATTACATCATCCAATACATGGGATCACTAAAAGAGGATGATGAAAAAATCTAAGATCATAAGGACTTCAATTGATGCTAGGTTATCACATGCACCATTCACAAGTACAAGAGGGATGGGAGGAAATAATCCTGGCACCAGATGTGCACTGTGAGCTGGCTTTCATAATACTCTTGTATATCTTTAATATTCATCAACATTATTAATTACATGAAAAGTAAATGTGACAATCTGAACATCTATTATCAGTTTACTGATCATGATTAATCCTCAGAATTCCAAGACTATACATTCAAAAGTTGTTCATGCTATTACACCCAAATAGACAATGTTCCTAGAAGTGATAAATACATCTGGCAAATTAGTGCTTATTAGCAGAATTAGTGAGAGTTGTATTCTCATGTACCTGGAATGTCTCTGGAATCAAAGGAAGTGGTTGCAGTACCAGAAGTACTGTGTATCGTATAGCATTAATGAGATATGTGGAGAATACAATACTGATCAACAACACAAACCATCAAAAAAGGTGAACTGACCATCTCAAAGTATATACTTACCATGCATTCCTAAAAGTACATATATACATATATGTATTCAGTGTCCAGCAACAGAATTAACCTTAAAACAAGTAGATCTGTTAGTGTTAGAGTAAAGTATTTATTTACCATATGCAACTAACTGCCAGATTCTGAATCCATATATTCCAAGGAAATGACATGTAGTGATACGTGGTGCCCTCCCCCATGCACCATACGGTGGCTTGCAGAGTATCAATTTAGATGCAGATGTACATGCAGAACAACTGGTTAAGTGTCCACAAAATGACCATGATAAGGAAACAGGGCCCATAAGGAGTTAGATAGTGATTCTCCCACGCACCACTTGCAAATGGAACAGGGAAGGCAGGAAATTACAATCTAACTTGAAGTGCTCTCCACCTACACCATATAGTATAGTGTTTTGGTTTAAAGATTCAGATTTTCTGTTATGATTAACAGATTTACTATCAAACAGTAAGAATAACAAAGTCTATGTTAGGTTTCAGTTTGTTGTATGAGTCTTATTTTTGAAATTCCTAGAGTGTACGGTTCAGGGACAACAGACCAACATACTATTTACTCACATATAGTGCACACAAGATGACCACCACGACACAATTAGTGTAATTAGAACTTGTATGCAGGTTTATCAATAGTACAGTAGATCTTCCTGGGCACCATTCAGGGATGGACTATGGATAGGATAAACGTATAATGGTAGCAGAAATGCAATCTACCACACACAAGAAGGTGATTTGTGGAGTATGGCGCATCTATACAACACTCATGAAATAGAGTTTACCATCCAGAAAAGATAATAGTCTATGTCAAAGCAAAATATCAATTTTAACTTCCAACTGTGCTCATAATCACAATCATGCTTATTGTGAATGTCAATTAGAATATCTCTGGTTGCATTAAAATAGTATTAAGCAACTAGTTTGTGTTTCTAATGGTATTAGCATATTATGCTGAAGAATGTGGGAACTGTACATAATATGAGGGACACATACAACAGAGTTGCCGAAATTTTGTCAAAAAGAATACTCCTAATAATAAGAATGAATAGTATTGCCAGGTGCAAGGTGTAGTTTACACTGAAAGAATACGGAACAACTGCAGTAAAACTGGAGTCTTGCAGTTAGTTGTGAAAGAAATATTAAGGTGTATATTTTTACTCAAAATACTACTGCAGACAGACTCCTTGTCAGAGATGAATGGGAACTACTATTAGATCTGTGGCATAGAGCGCCATAAATATCAATATTTGTTCAGTGTATAAGCGTGCTATCTTTGAGGGGAGGACTTTGTGGAGGATGTTGGCCGCTAACGGCAGTTAGCCTCTGGACTTGTATCTGTGTAGAAGCGAAGTGCTAATAAATCTGTATCTGAGAGAACTCTAGTTGTTTACTTACAACTATATCCTATTCCCTCAGATCAAAACCAATGGTATTACAGTAATTAGTCATTTCAGTGACACATATTTCAAACCTTGGTCTTGTATGCAGTTAATGAGACATTCTGATTAATTGGCATTCAGTTGTAGAGAGAAACCTGGAAAATGGAAATAATGGGCATGGAAGTTAAAAAACATGTGAATTAAATAACTATTCACATGTGGAGCTAGCGATTTTTCACACAGGCTGTTGTGAACTGTTATAATTCAGTGTTGGAGGACTGTTTTATTACATGCAGATGCACAAAACTTTAAAGAAGAAAACTGACTTTTTTGTTAACTAAATGGAGTTTATGGACTCATAGATGTTTCCTGAAATTCAAGAGTGTTTATGAGAACCTGTACACTATATGTCAGAGGGTATACATCATCACATAGTAAATAATATGTAAAGTGAATTACTGAGTGCATGAAGTTATGTGATCTTCACAAATGGTGCATAACATCAGCATTTGAAAATCCAGTGAGAAGGATCAAACACAGTTACTACAGTGCTTCTGGATCCTGTTTTGGTCAATAAAGTATTAGGAGGCTGAGCTCCACACCATCATGTATTAAGACTAGGTGACAAGCACTGGTTAAGTTGGACATAGACACTGTGCCTTATCTCCTTAGTTCAGAACATGCTGTTGTGTTACAAACTGTTTACACAGACACATACTTGAATGGGCACCAGGCCACAGGGTGTCTACTTTGAGATAACAGGAGAGGAGGTGAAGCATTACTGCAGCTTAGTAGCCAACAAATACTGAAATCAGTCAAGGGTAAAGACTGGAAGATGCACCAACTACATTAGCTTGAACTCCTCACCACACAACTGCTGCCATCAAGAATTTTTTAAGTGCAGCCTTGACTGAGACTGTCATATTTTAGTAATACAATTCTGTGTTGCCTTTATAGTAGCAGTCAATGAGGTCTGCCTAAAGATGGTAGCACCAAAGTTACAACTCATTTGTTCACAGTCTCCTTTTTGGTTCCAAGAAACTAAAATTCTGTGAAAAGTTGTTATTTCATAAGCCAGTTAGTATGTCACATTCTTACAGTTGACCACTGATTTCTCTTCTGGAAATGAATGTACTGGCTTTTAACTTTATGAAATACTGTTGTGTGTGCAGCAACTGCTGTTGGGAAATATATAAATGCTTAGCATTAGCTTACTACAGCATTCTTCGTTTGAAGAATGTATAAATAACTTCCTTTTTTACAGTATGGATAAACCAAATGACACAGGTCTGGATAAAAGCACACTGGCTGAGTATTTGTCCCCTCCCTCCTAGTTTAGATTCTCAGCACTCTCTTGTGTACTTCCCTATTGTATGATTCGATAAGCTGACATTCAAGTACATGTCAACCTGCTTGAAATACTTATGAATGCAGAAAACCACTGTACTGTGTTGGGTAATGAGCAATTGAAATTGAAAAGCTTTGAATATAAGCCTTAAATTTGTAAACAAACTCTCATAATTCTCTTTACATGATGTTATGTGTAAACATTTATTGCTCCCGTCAAGAATGGTCACTTTATATTATTTAAACAGACTCAAAGTAATGTAATATTCAAAAGTATGCAGGAAAATAAGATCTACAAAGTAAGTACATGGAAGCTACAGAGGAACTTCTTATCCACATGCAAACAAGAATTATATTATCAGCCCCATTACTCAAGTTACTTACTCATCTCCATGAAATATGGTCTGGAAATAAAATCATTCCATCAACTTTTAACTGAGTAGCCTACTTAATTGTTGTGATTCTTTGACTGCTCAATCTAGCTACCATTATACTGACACTTATAAATTTACACACTAATCTAACTTAAAAGAAAGAACAACAACATAATAGTAGCCTGGTCCTGCCAAATAGCCTTTCTTCCAATTTAACCCTAGTGTCACTACTTTGGATGTAGTAAAGTACTTGACACAAGTCAACCATAAAAAGCATCAATTACTATTACATAGTAACCAATGCATGGGATCACACCATGAGAAGACAGTCCAACATACTGATCACAGATGTGCACCCATGTAGCAACCATATCTACCAGGATAATAACATGGAAAACTCAATGGTAAACACTGAGCTTTCTGGGGTCACAGATTGTGAAGTCAGGCCACCAAGTATCTGCTAGTGAGTCATTCTTTTTCCATACTTGTGAAAATGACTGCAGTGTA
The DNA here is from genome assembly GCF_023898315.1 of Schistocerca nitens. NCBI lineage: Eukaryota > Metazoa > Arthropoda > Insecta > Orthoptera > Acrididae > Schistocerca > Schistocerca nitens. The sequence continues at coordinate 358,717,483 of NC_064616.1, read as the reverse complement.
TCTGAGTTATGGTCAGATTTCTTATGCACTCTGTATCTGATTGCACTCTCATCAGATGGCAGGTTGTATAGATTTTACACTAATGAGCATGTAATTTGAGTTTTTTTCTCTACATATAGCTACATAATTTGAAAGTCTGTGTCCAGATTTCAGTGCCCTAAAGCAGTGCAAAATAATTTTAAAAAATAAAATTAAATAAAAAATGTTGCCTCTAAAATTGAGATTATTTCCAAGTCTGTTAAGTGGTGGAATACAATTCACACATGTTAATGAGATGCCTTTAGCTGAACATATAGTGTTGCAGGCTGATAGTGGAACAGTATCTGGTCTGAATCTCCACTATGGCATTTTTTAGTGTTCTTTAAGTTCTATATTTTTTGTGAAGTGTAAATTAAAATAAACAAACACTGAAAAATTATTTTCTACTGAAAATAACTTTGTCTTATTTTCAAATATGGCTAACATGAAGTAAATTAAAACTTGAAACAGATATGTGAAATGACATATATACATCAGTAATGCTCCAGAACGAATTTTTGCTCTGCAGAAGAGTGTACACTAAAATAAAACTTCCTCGCAGATTAAAACAAGATTAATGTGCCAGGAAGTTTCATCAATAATACTGATGCGTTTCATATGCTCATTTCTCCACAGAATTATGAAAGAAGAAATTAGTGGGCATTAGCAGTAAACAGAGGAGGTATAGAATACCCAGGAAAAAGTGCCTTTGCAGTTGACCAGCAGAGCTTTCTGTAGATACTGCCCAGCTTTTTGAATTTTTATGTACTAGAATCTAATAGATGACTACAGTGAAGCATGACTGTCACAATAATTGTTTGTAAAAACAAAACTTTACTCAAAATGACTCTCTGAGTTATATGTCACCATATGGTATGGAAACAAATGAATTTTTGATTGACTAAATTTCTTTCTCCCAATTCTTTCTGGTAACATAAAGTTTCAGTCTCAGTTTTATTATGATCTAGGACACCAGGCTTTGTCTTGGTTTTGTTGGTGTGGATAAATTGTGAGCAGTTTTTTTCACTTGTATTGTTGGTTGCTGTAGCACTGTTGGTAGTAAACAACTATCTGGTTGAAGGTATTTTGCTGAACAGATCCACTTGACAGTACTTTAGCATGAAGGTTGCAGTCTCATGACATAGCACACAGGCACATTTGTTGTCTACATTATCGAATAAATCTCTACTCTGAGGTTCACCTCATCTGGCATAATGTGTGTTTGGTCTTTAACTTCTTGCACCTCACATGGAAAACAAATCTTAAGACATCTCACTTTGTAGTCTATGTTCTTATTAGTTTAGCGATTTGTCTCCTAAGCAAACTTCAAAGCAGACACATGTAGCATGATGGTGGAGAGGTTATTGATGCACCATGACATACATTAGCACAAACAGCACTAGAGAGAACAATTATGGCTCCAATAAGAATAGAATAGTTCAAAACATATTTACTAACATATTTTCCACAATTTCACCTTACGTTTTTGCCTCAGTGACAGAGCTATAACAGTGAAGTTTGCACTTGGTTTTTAACCATGTGTACTTGCTGCCAGTGTTAGACAGAAATGTGGCTGCCGTAGAGGCATTGAACATTTCTCTCTAAAGACAACTCACAGAGTTTGGTATCTACTGGCAGCACTAGGTACCTGTGGCCTCACGTCATGAGTTGTGATGACCAGAAAGCTAAGGATTTAATGTCGAGTTGGTGAAAAAACACTCCACTCAATCAAGGAATTCACTACCACATCAGCTGCAATGGACAAAAACCTTCACATGATTGATTGGCATGGAGTGCTATTCTCCTCACTTTTTGTTTTCAGATCTGGTTCATGGAAACTGTAATGAAGTAAACTGTTAAAAAAGTCAACATGAAAACCAACAAATCACAGTGAATTATTAAATATCGCTAGCTGACTCATCTGTTTGTGTCTTCATTAAGATGGGTGATGTTGCATATAGTAAGCTTGAATCTAGAAATATCCTCTCATTTCAAAGAAGTCACATGCAAAGCTGTTTCACATTCATTCTGTACAAATCAAGATTATCATTCTTGTAAAAGAGTTTCTTCATATCTATTTATTAGCCACCATGCTGTAACACATTTTATTACAACCAAAATAAAATAAAGGCTGAGTCATATCCCAAGATAGTACGATGGTCATTCAATAAGTAATACTACATAATACTTTTCTCGACCAGTTTCAGTTGAAATATGATGACTTTATTATGGGTATCATGAAATAGTCCCACCTCAGCCCTGTAATTCCTTGAAGTTCTGATATGTGACAGCATTCCAGGCAAAGAGCGGTCATTGAGTTTCCTTTGGTGTACAACCAGAGCATCCCATAAGCATTTGCAGAATGTCCACAGAGACTTGGCAGTGAACAAAAGCATGGTGACTCATTGGGCAAGGTGGCTGTTATCGTTGGAACTAGGTTGCACAACAAACATGTCTGATCTCCCATGTGCCGGCTGACCATACACAGCTATGGCTACTGCACTGTTGGTACATGTGGACACTGTCATTCAGTGTAATCAATGAATCACAATCAAACACCTCACTGCTCAGCTGAATGAACTTCATTGAACTGTTCTTCATCATCCACCCTACTCCTCAAATTTTGCACCTTCTGAGTTCCATGTGTGTGGCCCAATGAAGGATGCAGTCCACAGGAACAACAACTGGATGATGGAGTGGTTATTGATGCAGCAAGACATTGATTCCAACATTGATCAGTAAAGTTGTTCCTTGCCAGCATACAGGCTCTCCCTGTACAATGGCATGTTGTTGTTGTGGTCTTCAGTCCTAAGACTGGTTTGATGCAGCTCTCCATGCTAATCTATCCTGTGCAAGCTCCTTCATCTCCCAGTACCTAATGCAACCTACATCCTTCTGAATCTGCTTAGTGTATTCATCTCTTGGTCTCCCTCTACGATTTTTACCCTCCACGCTGCTCTCCAATGCTAAATTTGTGATCCCTTGATGCCTCAGAACATGTCCTACCAACCGATCCCTTCTTCTAGTCAAGTTGTGCCACAAACTTCTCTTCTCCCCAATCCTATTCAATACCTCTTCATTAGTTATGTGATCTACCCACCTAATATTCAACGTTCTTCTGTAGCATCACATTTCGAAAGCTTCTATTCTCTTCTTGTCCAAACTATTTATCGTGCATGTTTCACTTCCATACAAATACTTTCAGAAACGACTTCCTGACACTTATACCTATATTCGATGTTAACAAATTTCTCTTCTTCAGAAACGCTTTCCTTGCCATTGCCAGTCTACATTTTATATCCTCTCTACTTTGACCATCATCAGTTATTTTGCTCCCCAAATAGCAAAACACCTTTACTACTTTAAGTGTCTCACTTCCTAATCTAATTCCCTCAGCATCACCTGACTTAATTCGACTACATTCCATTATCCTCATTTTGCTTTTGTTGATGTTCATCTTATATCCTCCTTTCAAGACACTGTCCATTCCGTTCAACTGCTCTTCCAAGTCCTTTGCCGTCTCTGACAGAATTACAATGCCATCAGCGAACCTCAAAGTTTTTATTTCTTCTCCCTGGATTTTAATACCTACTCCGAACTTTTCTTTTGTTTCCTTTACTGCTTGCTCAATATACAGATTGAATAACATCAGGGAGAGGTTACGACCCTGTCTCACTCCCTTCCCAACCACTGCTTCCCTTTCATGCCCCTCGACTCTTATAACTGCCATCTGGTTTCTGTACAAATTGTAAATATCCTTTCGCTCCCTGTATTTTACCCCTGCCACCTTTAGAATTTGAAAGAGAGTATTCCAGTCAACATTGTCAAAAGCTTTCTCTAAGTCTACAAATGCTAGAAACGTAGGTTTGCCTTTCCTTAATTTTCCTTCTAAGATAAGTTGTAAGGTCAGTATTGCCTCACGTGTTTCAACATTTCTACGGAATCCAAACTGATCATCCCCGAGGTCGGCTTCTACTAGTTTTTCCATTCATCTGTAAATAATTAGCTTTAGTATTTTGCAGCTGTGACTTATTAAACTGGTAGTTCGGCTATTTTCACATCTGTCAACGCCTACTTTCTTTGGGATTGGAATTATTATATTCTTCTTGAACTCTGAGGATATTTCACGTGTCTCATACATCTGGCTCAGCAGATGGTAGAGTTTTGTCAGGACTGGCTCTTCCAAGGCTGTCAGTAGTTCTAATGGAATATTGTCTATTCCCGGGGCCTTGTTTCGACTCAGGTGTTTCAGTGCTCTGTCAAACTCTTCACACAGTATCGTATCTCCCATTTCATCTTCAGCTACATCCTCTTCCATTTCCATAATATTGTCCTCAAGTACATTGCCCTTGTATAGACCCTCTATATACTCCTTCCACCTTTCTGCTTTCCCCTCTTTGCTTAGAACTGGGTTTCCATCTGAGCTTTTGATATTCATACTAGTGGCTCTCTTTTCTCCAAAGGTCTCTTTAATTTTCCTGTAGGCTGTATCTATCTTACCCCTAGTGAGATAAGCCTCTACATCCTTACATTTGTCCTCTAGCCATGCCTGCTTAGCCATTTTGCACTTCCTGTCGATCTCATTTTTGAGACATTTGTATTCCTTTTTGCCTGCTTCATTTAGTGCATTTTTATATTTTCTCCTTTCATCAATTACATTCAATATTTCTTCTGTTACCCAAGGATTTCTACAAGCCCTCGTCTTTTTACCTACTTGATCCTCTGCTGCCTTCACTACTTCATCCGTCAGAGCTACCCATTCGTCTTCTACTGCATTTCTTTCCCCCAATCCTGTCAATTGTCCCCTAAGGCTTCAAAATGAATGGAGATTACGTTGAGAAATATGGACTTGTAGCCAAAAGAATGGGGAATCATACAGTGCACTGGAATCCTGAATGAAACCATCCTGCTTTCAGAAAAGCACCCCCCTTGCAAATAAAATATTTAGAAATAAGGGCCCACTTGCAGTACAGATGTTTATAGAGAACATCTTATGACAGCCTACATAAGATGTGCACATTACAGCCCTTGATTGACAAAGCACTGCTTACTCCACAACCAGTCATTACTTTTTCTAATCATTACTACCATTTCAAATATCACAAGCAGAATAAAAGTACCAGCAAAAAATTTGTTTATATAAATAATGGTACTGGTATTAACATAATTTTTAATGGTGCATACTAAAATCATGTATTACCGAGATGAGGATAAGGAGCACTCGGGGTGCTGCAGTAAACTAACTCCTAGCTAGATATGAAAGCAATGCCTGTATTATATCAAAACCAAATGGTTAGTTTATCCAGTGTCTCTGAATAGCTTTGACACAGTTTCAGGCCTTTATACTGATGTGACATCTTCCAAATGCCATTTTATTAACAACTGAGGTTAGGTTCAGCACCCATCATTCTTATAACATGTAAAAATGAATTGGTGTTCAAGTCTGGAGAGGGGCACGAGAAACAATTACCACAGTCACATGTGCACAAATTACCAATAATAATTATAAAAATCGAAATGATAATGATGCATTAAATACCAGAAAAATATTTAATGTATGCTTCCTGGCATTAGTTAAAAAGTGAAATCAAAATTCTATTGGTGCAGGTATACATCAGAAGTTTTACAACACAGTGTTCACAAATAGCTCTAGTTACATTACATGCTGATGCAGAAAAATGTAAAGAAGAAAACTGAACACTTTGTTTAAAAAATGAAAAGACTCATAGTGTATCAAAGTGGGCACTATGCATCAGTGTCATGCTGAGTTATTTGACTGCTGCCTTTCTCAGGTGTGACATTATTCCAGTCATTAAAGCTCTGATTGTGAACATTAGTTTGCAAAAAGAAAGAAGTGTATATAAGAATTTAATCACTTTCAGTTCCAGTTTACTTGCAGTACCAATGAAAAGTTGGCCACAATAACTATCGGTATCCTCTCTGATTTGAGAATGTTTGTTTTGTATATTACCATTAAATAATGTCCCAAGGAAATATATTATGGTGTTACTCACATTTAAGAAATAAAAGGTAGCATTATAGAAAAAAACTTGCTGTATCACCACTAGAAGGTAGTAACCTACACTAATTTTACAAGCATATGTTTAAGGACTTTGGCATTTCAGCTACTGCTTTTCAATTCACATAGTCACTCATGAAAACTGAAGCAATTGATAAAATTGCAGTTCAGAAAGAAATATGGTGACCATAAGGAGGAAATCAGAACAAGAAATATACTTCATTAGAACTGACTTTAGCAGAGAAAGTGGTGAATAATGCTTATGTTGTGTGCTTTTCTAAGATGTTGTAAAATGACTATCACATACTGAAGCTACATTTGAAAGTAAGCTCAACAAATAAACTTGTGTAACCCCTTCTATACTCCAAAAGACTATACAGAGTGTCTCTCCTAAGTATCATCAGGCACACTTTCTCTGATGTTTCACAAGGTATAGCCAGAGTCAGCGCAAACATATGCTGCTCATCACATCTTTCAAATGACTGCCAATGTCAACAGAAACTGTCAATTTGTTACAAACAAAATTAGTTTGAAAGCAGAATTTTTGTGCCCATTTGATAGGGTAGTCCTAAATTAGTCTAGTGTGATATTTCCTTTATTGATATGTGTGTGAAAAGAAATATTAAAACCACATGAATAACCAATACTCCAACAGCAACTCATTTGCCACCTTGGCCAGTGCTGATCACTACCACAATGCAGCAGCCCTGTTCAGTTACTCACTGACGGAACATTGGTTATTCTTCAGGTTTTACTGTCCATCTTAATACATACTAAACAAATCAACATCTTTCTAGACTAACTTGGCACCGCTCTATCAGCTGGGCATTTTAAAAATCTTTTGTTTGTAAAGGGAAACAAACTGACACTTTCCATCAACACAACGAGGTGCATGAAAGACGTGATGAGCAGAATTTGTTTGGGATGAGTCAAGTTAAACACTGAAAACACAAAACTGCAAAAATCTGACAAAACGCCATAGAGAACATACCTGATGACTCTTAGGAGATACCTCCAGTATATAACATCAGTTACTACACATATATAGTAATCTGTAAACAGTCAACATGCAGACTTATTAAAATATTTATATTGTTATGTCTCATGTAAAATAGGTTATTCCATAACATTTCAATACATAGTCTGACATGAACGATTCATATAAGGTGTAAATAACTTACCACAATAATTTTGCAACTTCCATTTCCAATAAGCTTTCAGCAAAAATGAAAACTGGTTGTAATAAAATTGACATTTTCAAATTAAAGTTGGAAGACTTCCTTTAGTCACTCTCATTTCATTCTTTATAGACATTACCTGCAGTAATTTAAAGATTTTGTTGTGTTGAAGTATATATCGTGAAATCTTTACATTTTTCTCATTTTTATTCCACGACCAAGTAACTTTAGCTCAGATGATTCCACAAACATTATGAAAATAAGAGAAACAGTGGACATGAGCCTTAGACTTCCAAAACATTACACAGTGTAACGTATTTAAACATTTCCATCAAAATATATTCTTTTTCTATGTTTGTTGGAAGAAGTTCTTCCAATGACTGAAGCATAATACTTTCTTACTTTTACAAGCAATACATGAAAACAACTTGATTCTTAATTTTTCCATTTGGAGTGTAGAGTTTATCTTCAAGAATCTGCTTTAAGTGTAGACCATTACAGCAATCTGGAGGCATCTTCTTAGTAGAATGTCGAATCTTTTTTCTCCTTCAGAGAGTGGTATTTCTTGTGTGGCACCCCAATAAACTTGAGGTTCAGTGGAATGAGTTGGTCCAAGATACCATATTTCATAATAAATGGTCATAATAGCAGCAAGTAGTGTCCCACTAATATTAAGCATCACAGAATTTTTGTGACATTCGGTACCAGTTAGAAATCTCATACAAGTCCTCTGAAACAGTTGGATAGCAAAATGACTAGTGAAGTCTCATAATAAATGTATTGATCCCCATGTAGCACTATATGAAAACATATGAGTGAAAATTAATCATGAGTAGGTCCCTCTGTCATTTAAAAGTAAGGGGAAATGGTGGCTATAGCATAAATCATGTTCTAAATCCTTGGTGACATTGGTTTTATGGGATTTAGGCCGTGGTCTAAAGAATGTTTTTGTGCCTAACATTTCATCTACTACTAAGAATCACAGGCTCAGAAGCGATAGAGATGTTGTTAGCTAATTTTATAATGCAAACTTGTTTTGTTAGACAAATTTTTCAAAAATTACTAAATATATCTTTTATCATCTGAAAATATCTCCCACGGTATGTGAAAAAACTCTAGACACAGAAAGATACTTTATACCACAGCTTAATGCCCATGAAACCAATACCACCATGGGTAGACTATGGATACAGGCTGTGAAAGCCTGGATTGTATTATCTAGTTTTATGTCATGTAAGTGTTCTGCAAATTGTGTTCTTGCCAGACATCTGATGGCAGACACCACTATACCATGAAAGCCAACCTATAAAGTTTTGAGAACCACTATCTAGTGAGGGATGTAGGGACATTTATGCGTCTCCAATACATTGCTCCAGCAGGGATGGCAAAGCAAGGTTATACTAATAACAGCACAGAAAGAGACACTTAAGGACACATTATTCCTGATCTTGACACATAAGTGGAACATGATAAAATGTTAATAGGTGGTACATAGGAAGTAGCCTCTGGCATGCACTTCACGATGGTTTGCTGAGTACGGATGCAGATGCGGATGTAAGTGAAAGGGCTATACCCAAGATTGTATTGGATCTCTATATTGGAACTATGTGTAACAGTAATTAGGATGTAAAAGATACTTATAACTGCATTTTCACAGAAAATTCCCAAAATTACTACTGAAAAAAAGCACACAACAAGAAGAGTAGCAGTGATATTTGACAATAGTTTCAGTCATATACTAAGGAAAACAAATTATTTACTTCCTAAAAGGAAATCAGGGGATGAGCAGAATATGTTTACTATTTACTGCTGAATGGTTTCTGTTCCACATGAAAACTGTCTTTATAGTTACAAACCAGACATTACTTTTGAGCAACATTGTGAACTACTAAGTCATAATCACATTATGAACAGAAGCATTCATAGAAGTTATTTAAAAACTGAACGCCAGCAGCAAAGTTTATTAGTATTCTGTTGCTGCAAAAATTCTTTTAGATAAAAGTTATAGGCTACTTCACATTATATGGCATAAAACTTTAGAAGAAGATTTTCGTATTATGAACTACCACATCAGTAAACATAGCCAGGATTCTGTAGAAATACAGACTAACAGGACAAAAATACAAGTTAACAACAGAGCAGAAAATGAAAAGTCCCATCACAAGAATGGCAGCTACAGACAGTTAAAACACCTACCTGGAAGAAATGACAAAATTCTATCATCAAGCACCACACTAATTAAGGACACAGGCAGGAACTGAAGCAAAGTAAATTCACCTAAACAAGATAAAAAAAAACTTATGCCCAAAACGGAAAGTTCTGCTACTAAGTGACAGTAATGGTAGACAGTGCACAAAGATTATGAATAATATTCTTGAAAATAATTACATCATAACTTCATTTATAAAGCCAGGTGCACATTGGTCAAAAGTTACAGAAAGCATTAGTGAAAAGACCAAAGGCTACAAAAAAACCGACAGTGTAATAGTGATTGCAAGAACAAACGATAGCTACAATGGAGAAAAACCGTACCTATTTCGAAAAGGTGTTAATGAAGTAATACACAACACAGTTCAGACAAAATTAATATTTTGTGCAATCCCATACAGATAAGACATTCCCAGCAAAAACAATTCACTTTATTAATTAAACAGTCAATTAATGATAATGTTACAGTAATTGATGTTAACAGCTTTCTAAGCAGAAATGATTATAGAAGGCATGGGCTGCATCTGGTGTTGACAGGAAAAATTGCTTTGTGTAAAAGATTTAAACACCTCTGATAAGTGAGGCAAGTAGGAATACATCAACAGCAACTAACATATATATTGAAACCAAAACATCTAACCCAAAATTTATCTGACAATAGTGAGCTGTACTGTGAAATCTCCACAGGAGAAATAATGAAACCAAATCAAAATACAACATATGCTGCAGAAGAAGAAATAATGTCACTGGAAATTAATCCAAAAGACAAAACCAGTGATGAACAGCAACAACAAATAGTTAGACCTAATGAGACTGGGCTGACTGCAACATGTCCACAGTAGAAAAGAACCCAGTAACTGAAAACCAAAAAGTGGTGAATTTTGAGAGCTCCAAAGTAGAAATGATAGAACCAATTCAAAATCCAAAATATTTAGCACCAGAAAAAGCAATATCACTGCAAATTAATCTGAAAGGCAAAACTATTGATGAAGAGCAACAAAAAATATCTAGGCCTAATGAGACTCAGCTGTGCTGTAACATAGGCTATGCACAATAGAAACAAGGACACTAAATAAAACCCCAAAACCCACCACAGAAAAGGACCATATGGTATATTACTGGAACTAAGTCCAAAATGCAAAAGCAATAAAGATGAAGAACAACAGCAAATTGCTGCACAAAGGAAAAAAGGAAAGCCTAGCGAATCAGTTCCCACAAGAACTTTGGTAAGAAGAAAGATGATGTCTTAACATTTGGGAGATGTTTTTTTTATGATACAGCCAAGGGAAACAGAGAACTGGAAGTTAAATATTAATGGCAAGAAACATGAACATGCTAATCAAATAGAGTAAGCAAAAAGAAATTAAGCTCAAAATTCTGCATCAAAATCTGCAATACTTTAGTAATAAAAACTAGAAGTAGAACTACTGTCAAATGAAATATGCGCAGAAATAATTATCTATGTATAACAGTTTAACGTTAAAACACTCGTCTCGTTATTTGGAGACTGGTTAGAACTTTTGGATTACAATATTTCAAAATTTCACATTGCAGCGGAACAGTAAAATCCTTACGAATAAAATGAAATTAAAATCAGTGCATAAAAGTATATTCGGATTTGCCTGTGTTGCCCAAAAATCGCGTTGAGCAACAAAGATATCGCTCTAACGATGACGGTTGCATTTCTTGAAGAAATTTGCTCAAGCTTCTACCATTATTAGCCCAAGAGGCAAAATACCGCCCAGTGTAATCACCTGGGCTGTATTCAATTATGAAAATCAGTTCAGATAAGGAAAGATCAGGAGGGATTTGTGGAGAGCGGAGGATGTATGTGATGACAACACTTTCTGTAGTTCTTCAAAATGGCTCTGAGCACTATGGGACTCAACTGCTGTGGTCATAAGTCCCCTAGAACTTAGAACTACTTAAACCTAACTAACCTAAGGACAGCACACAACACCCAGCCATCACGAGGCAGAGAAAATCCCTGACCCCGCCGGGAATCGAACCCGGGAAGTTCTTCCCTAATAGATTTTTTCAGTGGGCTCTTGAGTTCTTCTGAGCCGACTGAGCCCTGGATCCCTCTTACCATACCTTCAATGGAAAATCTGTTTACACTCTCGTAATTGTAATGATACAATAACCGAAATACTTGATCACTTAAAGAAATTGAAGAATTTTATTGAAATGAGAGACACTTCAACAAAATTTGTGATTCAGTTGACGGGCTTGGGATGTCTTGATGTGCTGAAGGAACTCTGACCTGGTTTCAGACAAGTCGTAAATTTAAATACAAGATTGTAGTAGGAGCAAGATGGTTGTTACAAAAAAAGATTTGAATCCGTTTAACTTTATAAGTAAGTCGGCGTAATGTTAAAATTTTTCTGCGTTAAGAGAGTGATCATTATATTAGAAGACTTTGATGTGTTGTTTTAGCAAACAGGCAATGATTTATATGGGAATTTCAATTCGTTCGGCAGTACGCTTAAGTTATCATATATATACTTGATTTGCAGTTTCCTTTTTCTGTATATATGAAACCAAACTGCAAATTATATATAGGCCTATATATACATAAAATTTAAAAATAAATAATTGTTTTTGCATAATAAGTGAAAGACATGGGCTTCTTTAACTTTCTCTGTAACTGATCGGACCTCCCCTTCTGCAAAATCCTGGCCAAGTCCTTGAACCAACTCGTAAAGTATAGAGGGGAATTGACGATCGTTATCTAACCCTTTGTTCATTTCGCCATATGGGCAGACGCCGTTGGCGTTTGTGTGTCGTCACTACTTCAATCGAAATAATAAAAATAATAATAAATCTGTCAGACACCGGCACGATTATCGTCGATGGTTATTAATGGCTTGTCGAAACCACGTGTGCTTTGAATCGTGCTCCGACTAGCACAATAATGAATCGAATGGATTGCGCAACTGGGTAAACCGTGGATCTGAAGAGAGTGGGAAACATCGTCGTCTTTACGTTCAAGAAAGAATGAAAGGAGATATAAACCACCTGTGTTCAACTATTGATACACGCTACTCGAATAAACAGTCTTTCAAACGACTACCAACTTAGTAAAAAGCAGATACGTTATCTAATCTGTTTCTCAGTCTGCGGTGGCTGTAAATTCGGAAGGTAACAGCAGTAATAGTTTTTTTTACCAGTGTCCCTCATTTGCGAAGGTAGTGGACAAATTATAGTATTATGGTATAAGAACCAAAAAAACGTAATTCGAATGCATAAATACTTACACAACGGAAAACGTATTTTTTTTAGAACAGAATCTCAGTCTGCACACCCTCGTTTCATTATTGTTCGCAGTCTGTAACGTGCCGACTGATACTACCGTATTTTAGTTAGTGTGTCCATCAGAACACATGTAGTCCTGTTACTTATATCACTCTTTTCTAACATCCTGTACCACATATTCCCAGAATTACTTATTATGACTTGCATAAACTTCTAGAACTTTAGAGTAGTAGCGCAAGGAAAATGTTATCTTTAATAACGAATACAGGAGCATGTAAATTATTGAATTACTAAATGATGATAAAATATATCAATGTATAATAGAAATATGGATAAGAAGAGACCAATTGACACATAAATAGAATGAATTACTATTGGCTATGATAAGATGAGGGGTTTGCCCATGTGAGGTGGCTAGGGTGTGGTCTGGGTGGCGCCAACTTCACTTCCTCCTTCCTTGTTCTGTTCTCCTAGCACGGAATCGTTTCGAGTACACGTCACTGTGGGCACCATGTTTAACTGTAAACTGGAAAAAAATATAAAAAATTAAAAAAAACGTAGTTAACGTTTTGTTCGTTTTTCTGCATTCTACGGCTATTGGCTAAAATAACGAGGGGCTTACATAAGGTGTGGCCAGGGCGTGGTCTCAGCGGGGCAAACGCCCGCTTCCTCCTTCCGCATTCTGTTTTCCTAATACAGAGCGGAAATGTTTCGGATACACGTCACTGTGGGCGCCATGTTTAACTGCCAGAAGGAAAAAAATAAAATAAAATAAAAACAAATTGAAAAAACAAAAACAACAAAAAAACGTTGTTAACGTTTTGTTCGTTTTTCTGCATTATACGGCTATTGGCTAAAATAACTAGGGGCTTACATAAGGTGTGGCCAGGGCGTGGTATCGGCGGCGCAAACGCCCGCTTCCTCCTACCGCATTCTGTTGTCCTAATACAGAGCGGAATCGTTTCGGGTCTACGTCACTGTGGGCGCCATGTTTAACTGCCAGAAGGAAAAAAATAAAATAAAATAAAAACAAATAAAAACAACAAAAAAACGTAGTTAACGTTTTGTTCGTTTTTCTGCATTCTACGGCTATTGGCTAAAATAACGAGGGGCTTACATAAGGTGTGGCCAGGGCGTGGTCTCAGCGGGGCAAACGCCCGCTTCCTCCTTCCGCATTCTGTTTTCCTAATACAGAGCGGAAATGTTTCGGATACACGTCACTGTGGGCGCCATGTTTAACTGCCAGAAGGAAAAAAATAAAATAAAATAAAAACAAATTGAAAAAACAAAAACAACAAAAAAACGTTGTTAACGTTTTGTTCGTTTTTCTGCATTATACGGCTATTGGCTAAAATAACTAGGGGCTTACATAAGGTGTGGCCAGGGCGTGGTATCGGCGGCGCAAACGCCCGCTTCCTCCTTCCGCATTCTGTTTTCCTAATACAGAGCGGAAATGTTTCGGATACACGTCACTGTGGGCGCCATGTTTAACTGCCAGATGGAAAAAAATAAAATAAAAACAAATAAAAAAACTAAAACAACAAAAAAACGTTGTTAACGTTTTGTTTGTTTTTCTACATTCTACAGCTATTGGCTAAAATAACGACGGGTTGTACACAAGGCGTGGCCAGGGCGTGGTCTGGGCGGTGCCAACGTCCGCTTCCTCCTTCCACGTTCTTTTATCCTAAGACAGGGCACAATCGTTTCGCAGTGGGAATCAAGTTTAACTGTCAACTGGAAAAATTGAATGTTGCATTGTTAATTTTTGTTCATTTTTCTGCATTCCATAACTAGTGGTTAATATAACACTACGGGTTGTTGACAAAGAGCCGGCCGTTGCGGCCGAGCGGTTCTAGGCGCTTCACTCTGGAATCGCGCGACCGCTACAGTCGCAGGTTCGAATCCTGCCTCGGGCATGGATGTGTGTGATGTCCTTAGGTTAGTTAGATTTAAGTAGTTCTAATTTCCAGGGGACTGATGACCTCAGATGTTAAGTCCCATAGTGCTCAGCGCCATTTGAACCATTTTTTGTTGACAAAGCGTGGCGTTACCACGGTCTGAGCGTCGGCGATACCGCCCTTACTCGTACCGATGTTCGTTTCTCGTAGTTCAGAGCGGAATCGTCAGGGATACGCATCACGGAGAACATCAACGTTTAACTGTCAAGTGGAAAAAAAAGGTTGCTTGGTTACATTTTTGTTCGTTTTTCTGCATTCCGTGACCATTGGCTAAAATAACAGTACTGTGCTCCACATGGTGTGGCGAGGGCATATAGTCTGGGCAGCGACACGCTTGTCATATAAATACACATAAATGATTACCTACCTAGTTAATATAAGTAATACATTCATGAAGCACTAAAGTACTTCATACTAAATGCATACAAAACACCTGAATTGCGTTACGTCTGATTTGCATGAAGCATACATAACGTAGCTGTACTCCAGAACAGGGCGGACAAGCGCGGTGTAAGCAGTCTCTTTAGTAGATCTGTTGCACCTTCTAATTGTTCTGCCAATGAATCGCCGTCTTTAGTTTGCTCTATCCACAATATTATCTATGTGATCGTTGCAATGTAGGTTATTCGTAATTGTAATTCCTAAGTATTTAGTTGAATTTACAGCCTTCAGATTTGTGTGACTTATCGCGTAATCGAAATTTAGCAGATTTCTTTTGGTACTCATGTGAATAACTTGGCGCTTTTCTTTATTCAGGGTCAGTTGTCACTTTTCGCACAAGACAAATATCTTATCTAAATCATTTTGTAACTTGTTTTGGTCATCTGATGACTTTGAAAGACGGTAAATGACAGCATCATCTGCAAATAATCTAAGAGCGCTACTCAGATTGTCTCCTACGTCATTAAAATAGATCAGGAACAAAAGAGTGCATATAAAACTTCCTTGGCGAATGCTGGACATTACTCCTGTTTTACTAACTGAATTCCCGTCTATTACTACGAACTGTGACCTCTCTGACAGGAAATCACGAATCCAATCTCACAACTGAAGCTATATTCCATAGGCACGGAGTTTGGTCAGAATACGCTTGTGAGGAACGGTGTCGAAAGCCTTCACGAAATCTAAAAATATTGAATCAATTTGACATCCCCGGTTAGTAGCACTCATTTCATGATCATAGAGAGCTAGTTGTGTTTCACAAGAAGGATCCGTGCTGACTGTGTGTCAATAAATTCTTTTCTACGGCCGGCCGGTGTGGCCGAGCGGTTCTAGGCGCTACAGTCTGGAACCGCGCGACCGCTACGGCCGCAGGTTCGAATCCTGCCTCGGGCATGGATGTGTGTGATGTCCTTAGGTTAGTTAGGTTTAATTAGTTCTAAGTTCTAGGGGGCTGATGACCTTAGAAGTTAAGTCCCATAGTGCTCAGAGCCATTTGAACCATTTGTTTTCTACGTTATACTTCGTAATGTTCGAACACAGAATACGTTCCAAAACCCTACTGCAAATCGACGTTAGTGACATGGGCCTGTAATTCGGCGGATTACTCCTATTTCTCTTTTTGGGTATTGGTGTGACTTCAGCAGTTCTCCAGTCCTTAGGGATGGATCTTTCTGTGAGCGAGCGGTTGTATATAATTGCTAAATATGGAGCTACTGTATCAGCATACCCTGAAAGGAACCAGACTGGTATACAATCTGGGCCGGGGGCCTTGCCTTTATTAAATGATTTAAGTTGATTTGCTACACCGAGGATATCTACTTCTATGTTTCTCATCTTGGCAGTTGTTCTTGATTGGAATTCAGGAATATTTACTTGGTCACCTTTGGTGAAGGAGATACGGAAAACCGTGTTTAATAACTCTGCTTTAGTGGCACTGACATCAATGACTTCACTATTGTTATCGTGCAGTGAAGGTATTGATTGCGTGTTGCCACTGGTGTGCTTTATGTATGGCCAGAATCTCTTTGGGTTTTCTGCCAGATACAGGGACAGAATTTCATTGTGGAAATTATTAAAAGCATCTCGCATTGAATTACGTGCTGTATTTCGAATCTCTGCAAAACTTTGGCAATTTTGGGGATTTTGCATTCTTTAAAATTTGTCATGCTGTTAGCCGGCCGGAGTGGCCGAGCGGTTAAAGACGCTACAGTCTGGAACCGCACGACCGCTACGGTCGCAGGTTCGAATCCTGCCTCGGGCATGGATGTGTGTGATGTCTTTAGGTTAGTTAGGTTTAAGTAGTTCTAAGTTCTAGGGGACTTATGACCACAGCAGTTGAGTCCCATAGTGCTCAGAGCAATTTTTTTTTTTTTTTTTTTTTTTTTGTCATGCTGTTTTCGTTGCTTCTGCAACAGCGATCTGACCCGTTTTGTCTACCATGGGGGATCAGTACCATCACTTATTAATTAATTTGGTATGTATCTCTCAATTGGAGCTACTCGACCGACTAGTAGCGGCTCCGGTCAAAGAAAACCGTCATAACGACCGGGAGAGCGGTGTGCTGACCCCATGCCCCTCCTATCCGCATCCTCTCCTGAGGATGATACGGCGGTCGGATGGTCCCGATGGGTCGCTTGCGGCCTGTAGACGGAGTAAAACATGTATCTCTCAATTGCCGTCGATACTATCTCTTTGAAATCATTTCACATCTTTTCTACACTTACATGATCAGATCGGAAGGACTATAGATTGTCTCTTAAAAAGGCGTTAAGAGCATTTTTATCAGCTTTTTTAAACAGATATACCTTGCGTTTCTTTTCGATGGTTGTAGGTGTTACGATATTCAGCCTAGCAGCAACTGCCTTGTGATCGCTATTCCCTGTATTCGTCACGATACTCCCTATTTGTCCACGATTATTTGTTGCTAAGCGGTCAAGTATGCTTCCGCAACCATTAACGCTTCGAGTGGGCTCATGAACTAATTGTTCAAAATAATTTTCTGAGAAACCATTAAGTACAATTTCGGATGACGTTTTGTGCCTGCAGCAGGTTTTAAACGTACAATTTTTCCAGCATATCGAGGGTAGATTGAAGTCACCACGGACTATAATTGAATGAGTGGAGTACCTATTTGAAATGAGACTCAGATTTTCTTTGAACTGTTCAGCAACTATACCTTCTAAGTCGGGAGGTCGGTAAAACGATTCCATTAACAGTTTAATCCGATTGTTTAGGATAACCTGAGACCTTCTAACCTAAAAAACCGCCCAGTTCCTTCCACTCAGCCCCCGCTGCCCGTTTATCCGCTTCCTGTGTATAGTGGACTCCTGACATATTAAGCAGAATCCGGAAACCCACCACCCAAGGGGCAAGTCAAGGAATCTGCTGCCCACATGATCACAGAACCGCCTGAGCCTCTGATTCAGACTCTCCATCCAGCTCTGCACCAAAGGACCACAGTTGGTTCTATCGACCATGCTGCAGATGGTGAGCTCCTCCTTAATCTTGCAATCAAGACTGGCAGTCTTTACCATTTCAACTAGATGCCCGAAACCACAGAGAATCTCCTCCGATTCAAAGCGACACCCATCAATGGTACCAACATGAGCCACCACCTGCAGTAGGCTGCACAGTGTACTCTTCATGGTGTCCGGAAGCACCCTTTCCACATCTGGAATGAAACCCCCCCACACCCCAGTATGCACACAAAGTGCATGCTGGCTTCTTTCCCCTCCTTGGCAGCCATGTTCCTAAGGGGCTCCATTATGCACCTAACGTTAGAGCTCCCAGCTACCAGCAAACCCACCCTCTATGAATTCCCAGACCTTGCGCGATGAGAAGCTTCCTCTGGAATAGTATGAACGAATGCATCAGGCCCTGAGACTTTGTCAGCCACAGATAACGCCCGAAACCTGTTTGTCAAGCGAATCAGGGTGGCCCTACAATCAGGCCCTCAGAAAGTCTTTTGCTGCCTGACAGACTTTGGAATGGCCTCCTACTCGACGACGGGTGGCAGCTCACCTCCTTGTAGGCAGTACCTGGGGCAGCCACAGCAGTGGACCAATACGGGGACATGTGGGACATGGTTGACGTCCCTCGCATCCCCACGTTCGCCCCCCCCCCCCCCATACTGATTGCCCCTTGGCAGCAGCCTCAAGCTGTGTGACGGAAGCCAACACAGCCTGCAGCTGTGAGCGGAGGGTCAGAAACTCAGCTCCCATCTGTACACAGCAATGACAGTTCCTATCCATTACTGAGCTCCCTCCTGTTTGAAGCTCATAAAGATGTGTAACAAATGAATGCTGTACTCAGCTTATTAGCAGCAGGAATTCGACGTGCTCTCTCTCTCTCTCTGATGGTGTAACCAACACTTAGCTATACTAGTCAAAACAAACAGAAGCATGTACGATACGAGCGTCGATAACAACAGCAGTACTGTATGCTACTCTCTTATTAAAATAAAAGGTTTTGACTAGTAAGCACCAGAATAAGCAAGGAATTTCAAAAATAAACTAGTAACTACACAGGTATCTGTAAATAAGTCGCTCCTGTTGGAAGCTCGTAAAAAATATATAACAAACGAATGGTGTTCTGTCCTTATTGGTAGCCAGAAGTGGCGGTGCTCTCTCACTGACAGCCTAACTGACACCAATCGTTATTGTCGACAACACATGAAGAGACTTTACAAATGAAGATTGTTTATCGCCAGTAGTTCTGTGTTTAACTGATAGGGCTTGTAACGAAACCACGAACGTATTTGTTCTGGACCAGGTTTCGAACCCCCATACGTGCCTTTCTTGGAAACCTAGAGGGGTTTGCAATCGTGCGGAAAACAACAAAATGATCTATCTATGTCGTTCCGTGTGGGTCTCATACCACGAAAAAAAAAAAAATTGAAAAAAATAAAAATCTGATTTCGAATCGCAGTCCAGCATCAAAGTTTTCAGTCTCAGTTTCAAATAAAATAAGAAGCCTGAGACCTTAAATGACAATTGGCTCATTAAATAAAATAAAGTTTTTAGTGCAAGTAAGCTCACTGACGACACAGTTTCTGTTTGCCGCGACTTCCGCCTCTGTTAAGACCAAACCTAAACCGGCTGTGCCCCAGATGGTAGAGAATGGATATGACGTTTGTGACGCGAATTCTTAACTACGGTGCAACTTAACGTTCTTCACTTATAATTACTACAGGTGAAGGAGATCTGTTCCTTTGTGTTTAAAATACATGCTGGGAGTGAAAATCGAATCGATACCTCGCAACTATGAAACTGAAAAGTAATCCACAAGGCTACTGAAGCCCACTTTTGCTACATCCATAGTTGTGTCAAACGTAAGAGGCACTTAGCTTACAAATTAGACACGGTGAAAAAATTCATTTCTCTATTAACTCATTAATTATCAGCAGGCTTATAACATGCAAATTATACTAGTTTCATGTCAGCTGTATGTAAAGATCCTTTTTGCTATCATAGCCTCGATTCGAAGCCGTTTTGAAATTTTAACTGTTTCAAGAAATTTCTTAGGTCGAGATACACCATTGCACAGTATGAAGTTAGCAAATACGTCTATTATTACTGCCGTTATCGCCATTAAATTTTTAATTCAGCTGCTGCTATCTGCTTGAGAAAGAATTTAATGCTTCTTGGTCATTTTTAGAAGCAAATCTCAGAAAATTGGCGAATATTTAGTTCGCAGTAAATGGATGTGGCGTTCTGTGACAACTGTACCGTAACAAGTAGTTATTTAGTTCTTTCCATTTGTAGTGAAGACTTTTCAAGTTAATATCGGACATCTTCAGTTATTCTTATATAACATTAAAATTAAATTAGCTGATGAACACGGTACTTCATAAGACAAATTGCGTTGCATTACTTCAATAACTTGCGTTTAGCAGCGAC
Source organism: Schistocerca nitens (assembly GCF_023898315.1). Taxonomy (NCBI): domain Eukaryota; kingdom Metazoa; phylum Arthropoda; class Insecta; order Orthoptera; family Acrididae; genus Schistocerca; species Schistocerca nitens. The sequence goes on along the minus strand of NC_064616.1, from coordinate 358,697,007 downwards.
GCTTGTAAATTGCTAAGGCCGGCAGTAACCGCCACTTTCAAAGGCAGAGGATTTTCATATCTTCCGTTAGTTCATATCTTCGGTTCATTCTCTCCATATGGTCAATGTCACATATTTCAAATAGTGGAAAGAAACAAAATATGGCAGAAGATCAACAGTTTTTCGTTGTAATACACTAATTCTACATGGCCCAAGTTCACATTTTCGCGGAATTACTCGAATCGTAATATCACTTCAACGCCAGAAAAATATTTCAATGTGGCAAAACTCACATCCGACTCAGAGGCCTTATACTTAGTTGCCAACCTGAAATTCTAGCTCGGTTGAACACCAGTTTCAGTATAGTGCTGTTGCCAAGACTGTTTACCACTGGTCTTTCTCACCGGAAAATATGTAATTGAGTTATTGGACTCAATAGGTATACTGCAACAGTAATTTAGAGTGCAAGCAATGCCAGCGAAATGCAGTATTAAATTGCGCCGTGGCTACCATTTTCGTAAATTCCTGACCTAAACTGGCTCTGCGTCATTTCAAACGCCAGGTACTGCAACGTCTTACTGACACCAACAGGTATGCTTAGTATATAATTCGTAGATAGTTTCATGTGATTTTGTAATTACTAAAATAAAAATCGCATGACCGCAACATTAGGGATTTCATTTCCTTCTGGGAGATGAGTATCCTGGGTAGTAAGCTTTTCCCCTTCTAATCAGCGAAATGCAGCAAAATGTGGCCAGTAATCGCTCACAAACTGCTATTTAGTGCTGTTAAGATGATTTATTTTAACTTTGTTGTAGGTGAAAGAATTTAGTTTAATCTTAAAACAACTTAATCAGGAACGCTCGCAAAGTTACCGGATGAAAATAGGTTATTGTCCAGCTAAGAAAAGGTTTGAAAAACAAAATCTGCACATGAAACTTCCTGGCAGATTGAAACTGTGTACCAGACCGAGAGTGGAACTCGGAACCTTTGCCTTTCGCGGGCAAGTGCTCTTCCTCATTCTGGAAAATCTGCACAGTCTGGGCCAGGTCGATCTTTCCGTCTGATAACACTGCATTATAGTTCGCCTAAGAGGTATCACACTTTGTGTTCCTGAAACTGTGGAAATCGTAAGTCGAATCTGAGCTTAACCTCTTAAGATATTGCACAGCTAAAAATACAAAACCATTAATAATAAAAAAATACTCCAGCCGAGGCAGCATGATCTGCACCACAACGTGAATCTAAATTTTACCTTTAATCTCTGGAAATGGTGTCATTATTATGTCTACATATGATGTGTAGAGACACATACATTTACATCATCCCCTAAACAATATTCACAAGAAACTAATTTATTAAATCTTTTTTCAAAGCATGTAATCGGGAATGAATTTGACTTCTTAATCGAAGAAAGTGCTCTCCGCCTTCTATTACACTTCGCTTCCTCCTGCCCTGTCATGGGTTCTTACCTGCTTAACGTCACAGTTCGAGGAATTTCATAAACGTCACATTCTTGCGCTTTGTCAAGATATATACTGTATCAGCACCATTTCTGTGCCGTAGGATACACCAATTCGACGATACATCGCTGGTGAAGAGGGAGGCGGAAGAAAGACACGTCAACCATCTTTGTCGCCCTGGACGTCCAAAGGCTACCACAGAGGATCAAGACAGTAGTGTACTCCACTGCAGTGATGAAGACCCTTTCACGACTAGCACAGAAATTAGGAACATTCTCCATCTAAGTATGAGCGGTTCACCATTCGTCGTCGTCTCAACGAGAAAGGGAGGTGTGGACGATAATCGGCGAACGTATAACCAAACTGCTGTCACAGTTTGGGGTTGGATATCAGCTAGTGGTTGCGGCGTTCTGTGGTCACTGGACCGTCCGTTTTCTAGTTATTGTTACTGCCAAATGCTGGATAACGTAATGCTTTCTTCTGTTCGTCAGAAATTTTCGGAGGCAGAATAATCTGCCAACATGAACATTCTCCTGCTCACGCGGCGAGCTGTGTAAAACACTGGTTTCAAATGAACGCAGACGTTGAGCTGTTGGACTGGCCTCCAAAGGTGCAGACATCAGTCGCATGTAGCATGTATGGACGAAAATGCAGAAAATTCTTAGGAGCGGAAGACCAGCACCGACTACCATGACGGAACTGTCTGAAACAGTTCATGACGCGAGGGAAGTGTTGTCACAGAATGACAGACTCGTACGGAAACTTTTGCCTCCATCCTCGGGCAGCGAAATGCAGTTGTAGAGGAGGGTGGAAACTGCGTACGGTACTGAATTATTGTGTTGCTATCGAGAAAATTTTGTTTACGGAAAATGAAAGTTTTGTAATCCCTCGAAGAAGAGGGAAATTTGTTTGTCTTAGCTCACCCCACCCCCACTCTCTCTCTCTCTCTCTCTCTCTCTCTCTCTCTCTCTCTCTCTCTGTCCCCCTCCGTATGTCTCTTTTTCTTCAATAGACTCTTGATTTCAAATTTTTTTACGACCATTGATGAAAATGACTGAGAAAACATAAAACTATTTTTTTTTTGTCCCATGACACATGACGTCAATGTTGATGAATCCATCAAAGAGAAATTACTTAATGGTCGTTTCTTCGAGAAAAAGCATCATTTTAATTAGTGTTCTCTTTATCTACATGCAGGCAGAATAACAAAACGACAAAAGCACAAAGGTGATATCATTTTCTTTTAACGCCAAACTCAAATAACAATTCATGCGGAGAAAGAGTGATGCAAGACCAGCGGTAGACGTAAAGTCGAGCATTTCAGTCCTCTACATCCTCAGTTATATACTTATGAATACTTTAAAATTATGTATAATACTTTAAAATTATGAATTCTTCATAATTCTCTTTGTCCAGCTAAACTAATATCTCTTACCACGAATTAAAAATCACGAGAATAACAGGATTCGAATCACTTACCTGCATAGTAGGAACTGACCGCCTAAACCACTCTGTCATTCTACCAATAGCTTACGTTTCATTTACGAAATTGTATAATATGGTTTGTGGTATCACACCTTTTCCATGAAAAAGAAATGAAGCAACGAGTGAAAGTGGCGCAGGGCGTCTTCGACGGAAATGCAGACTGTCTATCTGACTTTGAATTTTATGAATGGAGCTATGAAAAATATAAGCTAACTGAAAGTGACACGAAGGGTATTCTGCTAGGTTTTATGAGAGCTGCTTCATTTGGAGACGTTGCGTGTGGCAAAGTGTGAGAAACTTTATAGCTGTCAACGCAAATGCCACACAGTTTCGACACGGTGATAGCAACGTTACTCATGCTGAAACTGTTCGTGCAGAAAATGGGTTGAGAGTCTCTTAAGCATATATTCTGTCATCATCATTAAAATGTACCAGAAAATGCAATTGAATTTCACACTTATGATACCTGTCTTACGACGAAAGTTTTGATGAAATGACAGAAAACTGCTTGTTTCAGGCATAGCTTTAAATTATCCCAGTATATCACAGAGTAATCTAAATGTATATCTACAAGAAAATTTATCTCTTCTAATACAGATGCAAAAAAGAAAAATATGAAAAGCCTTTCTTGATTTGGAACTTCACGTGATTCGTAGCATACATAGGCTCATCGTGGATGTTGCGTTTTGCAATCGATGCTCTGTGGTTGTCTCTTCATTTGTGCGCTTATCTTCCATGGACAGTGTCATTGAAATCGATCTCAAAAAATGTTTTCCTAGTCAATTATTATAAAAAAGGTGTCTTACCTACTCATAAATTTTACAGTGTAACTACTGGAGATGTTCTAAAAATGTGAAACAAGTCTGGCGATGGTCTTTGTAGTTTCAGTAGCTTAAGACAGAAAAACACCAATAGCTGTGATAGTTAATTAAATCATGAGACGTCGAAATTATAGTTAGTCTCATAGCATTCGTTGCTAGCTTATCTGACCTAACTGGAACAAAAAGGGTAAGCTCAACGTTGCAGTACCTGAGGGAACCTGGTCTGTGAAGAGGGGCTGCATTTGTTCCCACTACCAGTCTCGCTGAACAATACATTTTTAGCCGTTTCCTGACAGAGCTACAAGCAGTGTGATCGGTAATCAGTAAGGAAATTTCGTTTGTTTTATTTATGAAATGCCACATTTCCATACTACTTCACTGTGACTCAAGGCAGCAGGTAAATACAGACTGTTTCGAAATCCAGAATGAGTAATATCTTTCTAATTTGTGCTGATTAGGCACGCTCCTGTTACAGATATCTTATGTTTTATTGAAATAGACTTTCATCCTACAGATATCGTGATAATCTGAATTTCATGTGAATTAGTACAGCGCATACTTTAAAAGCTTTTTCCGTTACTTAACTGAACACATTAGTAAATATCGGTTGGTTGGTTGTTTCGGGGAAGGAGACCAGACAGCGAGGTCATCGGTCTCATCGGATTAGGGAAGGACGGGGAAGGAAGTCGGCCGTGCCCTTTCAAAGGAACCATCCCGGCATTTGCCTGGAGCGATTTAGGGAAATCACGGAAAACCTAAATCAGGATGGCCGGACGCGGGATTGAACCGTCGTCCTCCCGAATGCGAGTCCAGTGTCTAACCACCGCGCCACCTCGCTCGGTTAGTAAATATCAGAGGGAAATTAATCATCAACCGTATCTTCTCTCGCTTTCTTTAAAACGGTCTTAAACGCTAAGGCAGTTTATCGATTCCCTGCCTGTAGAAACCTAATGGATCTGAGGTAAGGATGTTGTCAAACCAGAGAGAACTGTTTATCGATATGGCCCTAGGAAGGTAAACATTTGGGGGCGTAAGGTCAGAAGAATAAGTGCGTGAATGATAACTTTTGAAACTCCTGCATAGTTTTGTTAGTAAAGCCAGCAGAGTGCGTTATCGTATAGTACCAACACGTGATGAAGTTTTGTACGTCGTTTTTCTCACACTGTGACCGATATATGTCTTACAAGGGGAAGGCCTCAGACACGTCCAACCGATTCGGCTCAAATTTGCCAGGTCGCTCGTGTACAACCTAAAACAAAGGAATCTAAGATATTTTGGGTCAACACCCACGTGTTTTTGAGAAAATCACTCCTAAAGGTTATCACGAGCAATCGACTCACAATTGGCGAGATCGATAGATAATTGCAAATAGAGCATTTTTCATCATTAGGTATGAGGTCCGAAAATGCATACTTTTCCAGAAATCGAGGTGAGAAACTTTAAAACTGCGGCTTCCGTACCCACATGATAAACGCTTTTCGCCGACAGCGCCGATAGCAGTCTGCCGCCGGCAATGCTGAGAGGAGGTCACGCGCCAGTGCGCTGCGGGCGAGGCGCGCACAGTGTTTGAGTTTACTTCGGCCGCTGTAAGTGCCGTTTTCCTTCTAGACCATCATGGCGCACAACTATTGGAAGAAGACATAACGTTTCAACTTTTGTTCCGACTTCGCCCGACCCAAGGCCCTGGATGTAGAACGATTTATTCGCGATGAAGTTAAAATACCACCAAAGGATCTAATTGGTATCCACTTGTCCATAGTTAGCAGTACAGTCTACATCAAAATGATCAACGATGAGGCGTGCGACAAGGTGCTTCAAGAGGCAAAATGTGGACTGCGCTTCTGTCATTCCAACGGCAACGTCGGACTCGTTACCGTCGATCACTCAAGTCTTGCCACACGAACGATAAGGATCTTCGAACTGCGGTTCGAACTATTTGCAGATGTCGATAGCAAGGCTCTCCATCCCTATGGCAACGTTCTGGAATATGTTGCCGAACGATGGGTACAGTTTCAAACCTATCCCGTTTTAAACGGTTTTAAACAGGTCCGCATCGAGTTGCAGAAACACGTGCCTTCCTATCTACGTATCGGAGGCTGCCGTGCCATTATAATGTACGACGGCCAACCTCGGACCTGTTCTGCTTGCGGGAAAGAAGGTCATCTACGGTCTGAATGCATTCAACGATGCTGCGCGCAGCTCCCGTTGTCGGAAGCGTCCGCCACACCCATGATGACCGCCCTACAGGTCACTTACGCAGCGGCTCTTTCCACATCTACAGTTTCGTCCAGTCTGTTGCCCGGTCCTTCCGATCGGCACGTTCCACCGTCCCAGTCACCTACGGACGGTGCAGACGTTCCATCTGACAACCTTGCCGCCGAACAAGCTCCCGCACCAGACGCTGAGTAGACCACTAATTCTTCTCAACACCTGTTTGACAATTTCATTGTACCCACCGACGCCTTCAGGTCAACGCTCCTCCTTGCCATCGTCCGACACTGAAGAAGACGTGCGCTAACAACGCTCGCGACGTAGGCGCAAACGCCGCTGTCGTTCACCCACGGATTCTCAAAGCGTCGCCACCCGCGACGACGAAGACGACACCCAACCAGCCGACATTTCCACGCAGAGGTCGGCGGACGGCTTTCACGATGAACAAGACGTTTCACAGGACAGGACCACCATGAAGTTCGCCACGCGCAATGTAATGATCGGTGCGCAGGTTGAGACGTCTGTATCCCTGTCGACAGCTCCAGATCTCTCTCACCACGACGTGGTTCCCATGGATACTGGACAGACCCACGGCACAGGAGCATGGGCCGACGACGTTGAGGAAGGTACGCCCCCTCCTCCGGAAGAGTTGCCTCCGCCGGACGAGGCTGCCTGTTAACATCAAAAGCGAGGCACTGCAGCACATGGGACGGGAATTCCTGTCAGTGCCCTCTTCATACTTCCCTTGGTGATGGTAGATGCTTGTCCACCACCACGGAAACAAACGTACCGGTTGGCCACACTGAACAGCAACATGATCGGCACTGCACGCAAGCTGCAGCTCCTATGTGACATGGTTGGGGCCTCTGACGTCGACATCACCCTACTTCAGGAAGTATGCATTGCCACACTACCATCGGTCTATGGCTACGACTTGACGACTCGTACACATTTACATGTGATCAATCAGGGCGTGGAGTGGCTTTCTACATACGCGAAGGAATCGCACTCAGCGACACGACAATCCTTCCCTCTAGAAGGGGCATGGCTGTTATCATCTTCGACACACGTGTCATGAATATCTACGCTCAGTGTGGCTCCACAAACCGTCGGCAGCGGTCCACGTTTTTCGGACATGACGTGGCACCCCTGTTTTCTGGCTCTATGACTGCCTTATCATGGGAGACGATTTCAACTGCGTCCTCCATCCGCAGGACCAAATACCTGGTTATTCGCCATGCCCGGCACTGCTCACCTTAATCGAAGATTTTCATCTACTGGACGTTTGGAAGATAATTCATGGCAATACCCCCGGTTTTACCCATTATACAGCACATTCTGCGAGCAGACTGTACTGGTTTTATATCTCTGACGACCTTGGCTACGAAGTCGCCCAAGCTGAACGATGGCGCCTTGCATTTTCGGACCATTGCGCCGTCATTTGCTCCCTGGCTTTGCCACGTCAGTCAACGTGCTAAATCTCGGCTCCTCTCTCTCCAACGTGCACAACTGCATGGTGCATTCCCTACGACAGGACCACCTCGACGACGAGACACCATCCACAATCTTGCCGCTTCCGACAATCGTCGTTGACGTAGACTTTTCGTCCCCAACATCATGACCTCCCATGGTGTTCACTACACAACACAGGCGGCAGTGGTGTCTGCCTTTGCTGAACATTATCGCCAATTTTATGATAATGAATCGATGGCAACGCCAATTCCTGATGATTTCTATCATTCTCCTGATCTGACCCTCACCGTAGCAGAGTCAACGTCCATGATGTCTGCAATCACCGCAGAAGAGGTGGTAGATGCGCTCAACAAGGGGACCAAGAGGAAATCACCAGGACCAGATGGTCTCCCCGTGGAGTTTTACCGGGTGTTCACCACGTTAATGCTTCCTCGTTGGAGAGAAATGATTCAGGAACTCTTTACTCCGTCCTTCCCAATTCCACCTGAATTCGTCACTGGCATTCTTCTACCTGTGCCTAAGCTGAAGGGAGGGTCTCATGTCTCTGCATATCGTCCCCTTTCATTGATGAATGCAGACTATAAAATTTATGCACGCCTCTTAGCATTGCGCATACGCACCATCTTACCTACGGTCCTTTCACCGGAGCAGACTGCATGTGGTTGTGGGGCCACCTTACAAATAGCCCTAGGAGAATGCCGCGACCTCATCGCTCTGGTGGCAGTTTGTCGTCTTCGTGCAGCACTGGTATCCATCGTTTTCATGAGTGCCTTTGATCGCATTCGACACCCATTCCTCCTCATGGTGGCGACACGTATAAGGTTCCCATTACTTTTTGTTGATGCCATTCACCAGTTACTACTTCCCGTGGTCTCGATGGTACAAGTCAATGGGAGGCTTGTAGGACCAATTCCTATATGCCACTCTGTGTGTCAAGGATGCCCTATGTCTACTTTACTATATGCCATTGCACTTGAGTCCCTCATCACTGGTCTTACCCTCTAGACTGCAGGGTCTCACTTTATGTGACTGCACCTTTCACTGCAGGGCTTATGCAGACGACCTCCTCTTTCACACATGCTCCTCCATGGAACTCAATGATGCCATTCAATGGATCCACCAGTATGGACGTCTTTCTGGTAGCATTCTTAATTTCCACAAATCGACTGTGATGCACACTGGGCGCGGCCTCCCGGCCGACCCCACTCCCAGTCAGTACCTACTTCGTTATTTGGCAATCGAATTTACGAGCTTCACATACCGCACAGTGGCCCTCGCTTACCGGCAGCTTTTGCGGTCGATTCGGAACCATGTCCGTCAAGTCCACTGTAACTTAAACTAACTCCAACGTGTGTCCTATGTCAACTCGTATGTCGCCCCTAAACTGGTACACGTCGCCCAGATCCTTCTGCACTCTGGTATGCTTTAGTCTATGGCAAATTCCCGACTAATAGTCGACTTTATCACATAGGACTGGCCACCTCCCCACTCTGCCCTGACTGTCAGCTCGAAGACACCGACGAACAACGTCTTATGTGCCCCCAGAAACGAAACGTATGGCTCCTCATCCAACGAATCGTGGGCTTTTACCTCCGTGCCCAGCCAACGACGGTAACCCCAATTTCTTGTTATTGCCTCAGACATTTCACTGCCCTCTTGCTAAGCACCATACACTCATCTGGTTTCGAGGACAGAATTAGAATACCTGTTTCAGAGTGGTTCGCATACAGGCCTTGACTTCTGGTACAAAGTTGTGACCACGCATAGCACCCTTACCCGAAAACCATCTTACCAACAAACTTTTGCTCGTTGTCTCCGCAGCGTCTTCTTTGACCCCCCTCAAAGTTGGGGTGTGCCATGCCTACCCGTCACATGATGCAACACACTCATCCACGTTCTCATGCATCAAGAAAAAAAAAATATGAAAGAAGACAGAATATGTCATATTTTGTTGTATTCAATGTTATTCTAATATTTTTGTTTAACTAACAATCATATATATATATATATATATATATATATATATATATATATATATATATATATATGTGTGTGTGTGTGTGTGTGTGTGTGTGTGTACTGTTTGTTTGTTCAAGAAAGATTATTGCACCAAAAAAATAGCGCAACTGCCAAGGTAACCGGTTGGGAATCGGAAAACCCGGGTTCGAATCTCGAAGAAACCTAGCGGATGTTATTCTTTTCGTTTGTATTTTTCGCTATTTCAACTGATAGGGATAGGAGGGGTTAATAAGGTAAGTAAATCAATCAGGAATGCCGGCCGGAGTGGCCGTGCGGTTCTAGGCGCTGCAGTCTGGAGCCGAGCGACCGCTACGGTCGCTGGTTCGAATCCTGCCTCGGGCATGGATGTGTGTGATGTCCTTAGGTTAGTTAGGTTTAATTAATTCTAAGTTCTAGGGGACTGATGACCTCATAAGTTAAGTGGCATAGTGCTCAGAGTCATTTGAACCAATCAGGAATGATAATAGGAAGGTAGGCAAATAAATTTCTCAAACCTCTTGGGCTAGTAAACAACTAAAATGTTGCTCCAGGTCACTTTACAATGGCTCTTCCAGTCACTGACGTGTCCTCACTTTTCTTTGAACAACTAGATGGATGGTATAAACATTCGAAACAAATCTACTCACAGCACCAAGAACATCTAATGAATGCAATCTTTCGACAGCTACACTGTTCCTTCTGAAGAGCCGGTGAAAAACAAATTTGGTTTACATTTAAAAAAATGTATTATTCGGGAATTAATTTTGATGCGTACCACGCATACGATATCATTGCCTGAAACATCGGTGCTGAAAGTTGGTTATGAATTATGCTGTGAATAGTTATTGCAACCGTGCGGTTGTGGCAATTCCCCCTGGGTTTCCAGAAGCAAACTGCCATTCTGAAACCTGGAAATAAAGTTTTTAACCTAGCGATAGAAATAAACATCACGCGGCTGGCACACAGGTGTGCAGTTAGGTGGTATTACTTTTGGTGCACGTCGGCTGATCCTCACCAGCCATGCATTCCGCAGTGGCCGTGCGGTCTGGACCCGCGAGAGCGCTATGGTCGCAGGTTCGAATCCTGCCTCGGGCATGGATGTGTGTGATGTCCTTAGGTGATTTAAGTTTAAGTAGTTCTAAGTTGTAGAGGACTGATGCCCTCAGAAGTTGAGTCCCATAGTAGTCAGATCCATTTGAAACATCGCCATCCAAAAACATTGTATCATATATTGTAGTATTAATTTGTCCACTCCAGGAATCCAATATTAGGCAAAACGTGTTATCACAAACGTATGGATTAAAACATTCTCAAGAAATGTTCTGTAAATCTCATTCGTCTGTTTCCCGGATTTGGGGCAGGTAATGGAAACATTTATCAACGAGTCGGTTAAACGATTGACCTCTTCTATATCCTGAGGACCAAATGTAACATTCGTTTCTTGTAAACACAGGAAAACCTTAGGCAACACTTTTCCAGAGGCTGTGATGGTATATTGCGCCGTGTACGAATGTGTTAGTTTGTTTTTACTACCAACTGCGACAAGGGTTCGTTTTTCTCCCTTATGCGATGATGTGCGTCTAATATAAGCCGGTCATAAGTGACGCCGTTTGCGTGGTGAAAAGAGCCACCACTTTCTGTATATCTTCTATATTTTGTACCTCCTTATGAGAGACGTATTTAGTGACGTGCCGTTGACGAATTTTATACTCTGATTTGAAATTTCTTGCCCAAGATAATGACGCAGCAAACGTAAAATCCTTGTTGGCCGTATATTGAAGTGCTGCATCTGCAGCCCACTCCTAAGGTATTCTCGTTGTTACTTCGTTCGTCAGCTCCAAAAATCCCTCGACGATAGGCGCTTCTATCAATCTCGAACGCCGAGAAACGGAACTGCCTGCTTCCGGTAGTGCATTCATAATGCATCTCTATTACAACTCTTTTACAAACCAAAACACAGCGTCGGTAACTTCCCGCTTGCCATAGTCTTTGGCAGGCTCCCAACTATATATTACAGCGCTAATTCAAGGGTGTACATCCTCCATTATTCAGATTATGCACCTGAAAGATATGACACAAGAAACAATAAATAGTTACTACGGCATAAACAGACGACCTAATTACTACAAATTACATACAGTACTCGCCATATGTTACTTATAGAAGAACACTGTATTCATTCACAAAATGTATTTCATTCGGCGCATGAACGATGGAAAAACCACTAAATGTATCCGCGAGGTTCCCGGTAGCCTCATGACGGAAAACAACTCCTTCCCATCGACTTCCATAGGATTCGTGCTGGACACCTTCACTCTTCCAGGTTCACAACTATGATATGACGAAGAGGCAATAGGGACAATTTAACTCTCGTCACGTGCATTCTGTCCTGTGCCTCGCTGTAAACAAGCGTCGCGCGGTTGGCTATCTATGATCCCTCATGATTAATTTGCAGCACTCTTACTCGGAGTTGTTTTCATGTGACAAGGCTTAAAAGTTTAATACTTTACTAACTCACAGCGTTTGCCTATCTTATTATTATCATTCCTTATTGATTTACTTACCTCTTATAAACCCCTCCTATCCCTATCAATTGAGATATGGAAAAAGACAAACGAAAAGAATAACTTCCGCTATAATCAAAATATCCACGGGTGCACTGCCGGTCGACAGTGTCCAACGGGCACAATATTTCGGCGATCATACATGTCGCCATCATCAGGTGAATTGACTGACTGAGCTCCTGTGAAGGGACGTTCACAGGAGCTCAGTCCGTCAGTTCACCTGATGATGGCGACATGTATGATCGCCGAAATATTGTGCCCGTTGGACACTGTAGACCGGCAGTACACCCGTGGATATTTTGATTATCAAATACACCGGGTGAAACTCAAGAATCACAACTTCCGCTATGTTTCTTCGACATTCGATCACGTGTTTTCCGATTGCCAGCCAGTTACCTAGGTTTAGATTAGATTAGATTAGATTTACTTTCATTCCAATTGATCCGTAGTGAGGAGGTCCTCCAGGATGTGGAACATGTCAGAAAAACAACAATACATGACAAATATTTACAACTAAAACAAATAAGCTAATGTACCATTCCACAGGTCCCAAGTGGAATGATCGTCATTTTTTAATGAACACTAAGAGTCATTTTACAAATACTAATGCACTGAATTTAAAATAAAAAAGTTTTTTATTTATTTATAAGGTAATACAACTACTGTAATACTTATTTACAATGAACACATTACTGCACTGAAATGGTGCAGAAGTTAGATTATACTAACACACACACACACACACAAATTTTCAATGAACACATTACTGCACTGAAATTGTGCAGAAGTTATGTTGTACTTATATACAAATCAGTTGGTTTTACTGAGAAATTCATCAATGGAGTAGAAGGAGTTGGCCACCAATAAATCCTTTAGGCTTCTCTTAAACTGAATTTCATTGGTTGTTAAGCTTTTTATGGCTGCTGGCAAGTTATTGAAAATGTGTGTTCCTGAATAATGCACACCTTTTTGTACAAGACTAAGTGACTTTAAATCCTTGTGAAGATTATTCTTATTTCTAGTATTGATTCCATGAATTGAGCTGTTGGTTTGAAAAAGTGATATATTTTTAATGACAAATTTCATTAAGGAATAAATATATTGGGAAGCAGTAGTTAGTATCCCTAGTTCCCTAAACAGGCTTCTGCAGGATGTTCTTGAGTTCACACCACATATAACTCTCACTGCACGTTTTTGTGCCCGGAAAACTTTAGCTTGGCTTGATGAATTACCCCAAAAAATAATCCCATAGGACATTATGGAATGAAAGTAAGCATAGTATGCCAGCTTTTTCATTTTTATATCCCCTATGTCTGACAAAATTCGCACTGCAAACAGAGATTTGTTAAGACGCTTCAGCAGTTCTGTGGTGTGCTCCTCCCAGTTGAATTTATTATCAAGCTGTAATCCCAAGAATTTAACACTGTCCACTTCTTCTATCTTCTTGTCATCGTATGTTAGACATATACTCTTGGGACACCCCTTACAAGTTCTGAACTGCATGTAGTGTGTTTTTTCAAAGTTTAGTGACAAAGAATTGGCTAGGAACCAGTGATTAATGTCCACAAATATTTTATTGGCTGATCTTTCTAAGACTACATTTGACTTGCTATTTATTGCAATGTCTGTATCATCGGCAAACAAAACAAACTTGGCATCTGGTAATGTTACTGATGAAAGGTCATTGATATACACAAGAAAAAGTAAGGGCCCCAAAATGGAACCTTGTGGGACCCCACATGTAATTAGTTCCCAGTTGGATGAGGCCTGATAGCTTGATACATGTCTCTTTCCTAATAACACCCTTTGTTTCCTGCCAGAGATATAAGATTTGAACCATTTTGCAGCATTTCCTGTTATACTATAATATTCTAGTTTACTTAAAAGGATATTGTGATTTACACAGTCAAATGCCTTTGACAGATCACAAAATATACCAGTTGCCTGCAATTTTTTGTCTAATGAATTAAGCACATTTTCACTGTACGTGTAGATAGCCTTCTCAATATCAGAACCTTTTAGAAATCCAAACTGTGACTTTGACAGTATGTTATTTGAGATAAGATGGTTATAAAGACGACTGTACATTACTTTTTCGAAAATTTTTGAGAATGCTGGCAACAGTGAAATTGGACGGAAATTTGATGCTATTTCTTTATCTCCCTTCTTAAACAGTGGCTTAACTTCAGCATATTTCAGCCATTCAGGAAATATTCCACTAATAAACGACTGGTTACACAGATAGCTTAATGTTACTTAGCTCAGAATCACATTCTTTAATTAACTTTGTTGATATTTCATCATACCCACTAGATGTTTTTGGTTTTAAAGATTTTATGATGGACATTATTTCTGTTGGGGTAGTGAGGGTCAAATTCATATTAAGGAAGTTACTTGAAATGTCTGGTCTAAGGTAATCCATAGCAGCATCTACCGAACCTGACAACCCCATCTTTTCAGTAACAGTTATAAAATGCTTGTTAAAAAGTTCTGCAACACTATACACATCTGTCACCAATGTATCATTTACTCTTAATGCTATTTGTTCCTCTTCATGTCTGATTCTACCGGTCTCCTCCTTCACTATATCCCATATTGTCTTTATTTTGTTATCTGATATGACTATCTTTTCCTTGTAATATATTTGCTTTGACATCCGTATTACAGTCTTTAATATTTTGCAGTATTTCTTATAATGTGCTATAGCATCGCTATTGGCACTGTCGGCGAAAATCGTCTACCATGTGGGTACAGAAGTGGCAGTTGTAAAAGTTTCTTTCTTCGATTTCTGGAAAACTTTGCGTTTGCGGACCTGATGATGAAAAATCCTCTATTTAAATTATCTATCGATTCCTCCAATTTTGAGTCGATTGCTCGTTATAAACTTTAGGGGTGATTTTCTCATTATTGCGGGGGTGTTGACCCAAAATATCTTAGAGTCCTTCATTTTAAGTTGTACACAAGCGACCTGCCAAATCTGAGCCGAATCGGTTGGCCGTGTTTATGGCCTTCCCCTTGTGAGCTGCAGAGGTGGCATCTTAACACGGCATCACACACAGCTGGCATCACATTGCTATGAAACAGCTGAAATCATGGTTTCACACAGCATCATATGAGGTAGATAGAAAGTCCACATTGCAGGTGGTATTGTATTGGCATGAGACCAAATGCAGAGCAACAGAGGTGGCATAAGTCGGCCTGCAGTCAGCAGCCGCATCGTAAATTTGTAGTTTGATCATCAGCCATGGCCAATGAATTTAATAATATAAAAAGTGATTGTGGGTAACGTGGTGCAGGGAGTGATAGTAACATTAGCATGCTAAAGACAAGGAAAGAAATAGGGTGAGTACCAGGAAGGGATCTGAATGCATTTTTTAACATTCAGTAAGAAATTAAAAAAGATATATTCACAAATGGGAGTATAAGATCTCAGATTGTTAGAGACATAGAGAGTACAATAGGAAGTGTAAAAAGTGAAATAGTTGGGAACATAGATTCATAATTAGGGGAAATGGAATTGATGGTAAATGCAGCAAGCGGAAAGTTTGATCAGCTAAATATTAAATTTACAGTGCTTACAAATAAATTTGGAAACAATGTTGAAATAGCCATGGGAGTTAATAACAGAATTTATGAGGTCGAAAAGGGATTTAGGCATGGTGGAAACCATCTTGAGGTACAAGAACAGAAGTGTATAAATTATTAATTACAAACAAAAGTAGCATTTAAATCAATGAGGGTAGGTAGCATTCAGTGGACTTCTTGGCTTCACATGAAAATAATTTTTTTCTGGGATGAGTAACATGGCTAACATTAAATTTGTAAAGAGGCAATTTGAAGGGGAGCTCAGACATGGGAAACCAGCATGCAAAGTCATCTATTGCCTTTAGTACTTTTGAAATGATGTTCTTAAATAAATACTGTAGGCAAGCTAAACAAATATGAAAGCACTCCTTCTTCAGGCTACGAGTGGCCTACCGGGACCATCCGACTGCCGTGTCATCCTCGGTGGAGGCTACGGATAGGAGAGGCGGAGGGTCAGCACGCTGCTCTCCCGGTAGTAAGATGGTATTCTTGACCGAAGCTGCTACTATTCGGTCGAGTAGCTTCTCAATTGGCATCACGAGTGCACCCCCAAAAATGGCAGTAGCTCATGGCGGCCAGGATGGTCAGCCATTCAAGTGCCGACCACACCCGACAGCACTTATCTTCGGTGATCTCACGAGAACCAGTGCAGCAAGGCCGTTGCCAAGCTAAGCAAATAAGATTACAAAATGAATCTGTTAATATGTCAGGATATAAGAGTGGTAAAGAGAGCATGAGGGAGTTTTATGCAAGAGAATTAAATAAATTAATACATTTGTATATGCCATTAGTTCTTACATAAATCTCTGTATTAAAAGAGGAGACTTCCAGAATCACGGGAGAGGGACATCATCCATAGCCCTACTGATTCTGTAGAGGAATTTCTGAATTCCACAGAAAATGTGGATATGGCTCTGCATTACAGACCAAAGATTCTTGAGCAGAGGTATAGCAATGGAAATCGTGAAAGACATAATTACAATATAATTTCAATGGAAATCAGAGGAATGGGGGGGGGGGGGGGGAGGGGGGAAATGATAGGAGTGCCCATAAAAATCACAAAGGAATTGAAGTAAGACACAGCAGGGTGAGAAAGGCAATTATAACTAAAGAAATAAGATATCTGAATAGAGCAGAGAGCAAGTAAGGCAAGGGCCAACGCAAGAGAGGGCATGGGGTGCAAGCACTCGTGGGAGACAGTTGGGAAAACTAATTAGAGCCTCACTCAAGGTCTACAGGGGAGCAAATAAATATGCAAAAAATAGGGCCACACAGGGTTACAACAGGCAGGAGAGTTATAGTGAGAAACAGTGGCAATATGCAACATGGATGCAGTTATACCTCATAAAAACCTGTGGAAAGGTTTTAAAAAGTATAGTATCTCAAACAGTAGGAACAATTTTAATAATACATGCTCTTTAAATAAATATAGCAATTGTGATTGTATTTATTACATTGGAGAATTGTTTGCTAGAGATGAGATGAAATTGTTGAACTGGAAGATAATGAAGAAAATACTATGGGTTCACTTCAATGAAGGTCACTGAGGTATTTGAAACAAAGATAGTGGTTAGACAAGAAATAGAAATAGGTGTTGATATATAAATGAGGGGCAAAGCAAATAATATTGAAATTATTGATAATCAGGTTACGGGTGTAGATACAGAGATGAATAACGATAGGAGTTCTTCAAATATTAATGTATGTGAGCCTGCTCACAATGGAGAATGTTCTGTTATTGATAATATTGATAATATGCCGGTAGCAGTATTTGGCGATGAAGCAGTAGGTAATGATGTACATGTATATGCTGTGCCTGTACCAGTGGGTGCACCTTATAATGTTGTGTGGGGTAATCGTGAATTAGTGGTTGACATTGAGGTTAACTGCAGTAATGAAAATGTTTTTGAGTTCTGGCCTGTGGGAGAAGTTGAGGCACATATTTTTATGGAAGGTAGTCAGATGTGTCTGGATAAGAATATTAACAGTGATTGGGCAGACAAAGAGGATGCTGAGTATGATATTAATGACTAGTTATCTTATGCTAGGAACCATAAGCTATTAGTTCCTGGGCAAGGAGAAAATTTAAAATTTAAAGTGGCAAGGACAATTAAATAATTAAGGGGTGAACAGGATATACGGGAAGAGGTTAATGATTTGTTTAAGGAAGATGCATTATATTCAGTATGGGTATATGTATAAAAATGTTTATGTACAGGATAAAGAGAGCAGAAAAGAAATTGAGGGAGATCTCTTGGAAGGGACTGAATTAAAGAGGGTTGTTATTGAGAAAATAATTGATATAGCAGCAAGCAGATAAGTAATACATGAAATTGGGGTATTAATGTTACAGGCAACTGGTTCGATTGCCACAGGGCAGACAGACTCTGACAAGTTGGCTCTGAGCTGGTGTGAATGTCTGTTGGGCAGCCAGTTGACAGACGAGCTGTGACAAGTGAGCTGAGTGCAGGCAAATGCAGCTAGCAAGTCACAAGGCCCATCGGAGTTTTCCTAGGTGGAAAGAGGTGTGTTCTGGTAGAATGGTTGTAGGATGAAGTAAGGTGGAGGGGCCTGTCACTTGGAAGATCATCATTAATATAGTTTAAGTGAAAATACATAAAACGTCTTACAAGCATGCTATAGAGAAGCCAATGACAGTTGCAGAACCACGGCAATAATGTGAGCCCATTACTCATAAATCCATGCATGAAGTTGTAATAGTTAAAAAAGTTATTAACATTATTGTTTATAGTAAATTGTAACAAGTGAACCCATCACAAAAGTCATACATAAAAGAGGACAATGCCATCAATATCATGAACAAATTATTTTTCTAAGTAAACAAATGCACAAAGATGTTATAAACAACTGAGTTTATTTAGGTAAATAATGCCATAACTGGGACTCCTCAACAGAGACATATATGATCTTATTAGTATGGGTTTCCTTCTTTCAATGTATATTCAATTATAGTTTTAATTTACGAAGTAGATCAAGTCATTGTTTTCATTCAAGTGCCAGATGTGGTGATTTATATCTTTGGGATTTGTTTAAAATTGTTCAAATAATGCGTAAGTAATTTTATTATGAAGTCACAGACTAACTGCACATTTTTTCTGTTTGTTTTATCACTAATATTTACATGAATTAATGTGAAGATCATGAATGAAGACCAGGATGCAAGTATCTGCTATGAATTGAGGAGTGGTCATCTGACTGAACCTTTAAATAAATGTGGTGGGCAGAGGTCAAGATCTTTTGGTCTGCCTTCTTGTATCGGAAGATTTTTGTGAGGAATTTCATCTTGGTCTCATCTGGAGTCAGTAAAGTTATGGGTGCTATGTATGCTGTAAATGTTAATTTTGTGTAGCAATACTTTGAATAATCTTGGGCATGTGTGAT
This sequence comes from Schistocerca nitens, assembly GCF_023898315.1. Lineage (NCBI taxonomy): Eukaryota > Metazoa > Arthropoda > Insecta > Orthoptera > Acrididae > Schistocerca > Schistocerca nitens. The sequence continues at coordinate 358,678,026 of NC_064616.1, read as the reverse complement.
AATTTGTAAACATTGAGACCCTAATTTTAATGTCTCTTTAGTAACTGATGAGATCTCACATGAGTGACTTTAATTCGTCGAGAAGTAGATAAGGTTCTTGATAGTTTATTGCACTGATGCACCTTCTTATTTGCTATGTCTGTACAAAGTCTAAAATTTTGCATTGCTGATAGGTATTGAAGTTATTACATGAGCTACTGGTATGCGACTACCATTAGCATACATTCAGCACTTCTGAAAAATAAAAGGGATTTATATCAAAGTTGAAATCAATCTGTTTTGAGCAATATTATTATCCTTCAGGGTCTCAAACAACACATCCAAATTCAGCTTATCTTTCATTAAATTATTCACTAACGTGTCTGACTACTAGTATTAAATTTGGTCTAAACTTATTATATTGAGTTGTTGGGCTACAAAATGATGATGTACAACCACCAGCTATTGATGATAGTGAGTCATATTCAGAGTTAATGGAGGTACATTGCCTGGACTCTGGCAGAACTTATTACTGTGTTGTAATTGTTTATATTGGAAGTGATACATGATGCAAGAAGTAGGAGCAAGAACCCCATGACTTATTTCATACAATGTGTTCAAACATTTTGAATTACCTCAGAGGAGATGATCAGAAAATATCGTTCTTGTGCAATGTAACTAGCTCTTTATTCACATGAAGTAATGGGTCCTATCAACAGGGTATCTCAGACTCATTCCAAATTTCTATATTTCTGAAAGGCTTTTGATACCATTCCTCACAAGCAGCTTACGATCAGATTGTGTGCCTTTGGCATATCATCTCAGTCATGTGACTGAATTAATGATTTCCAGTAGAAAGATCACAATTCATAATAACTGATGGGAGGACACTGAGGAAGACAGAAGTGATATCAGGTTTTCCCAAGGAAGGACTATAGGCCCTCTGCTGTTTCTAATCTATGTAAATTATTTAGTAGACAATCTGAGCAGATGAGGCTGTCATTTACTATCTAGTCAAGTCATCAGAAGATTAAAAGTAATTGCAAAATGATGTAGATAAGACACCAATTTGGTAAAAAAATGTGGCAATTGACCCTAAATAATGAAAAGGATAAGGTCAACCACATGAGTACTGAAAGCAAGCCATAAATTTTTTTGTTACACAATAAATCACACAAATCTAAAGGCTGCCCGTTGAATGAAATACCTAGTAATTACAATTATGAAAGAAATTAATTGGAATGATCACATAGATAACATTGTGGGGAAGGCAAACCAAACACTGCATTTTACTGCCAGAACACTGAAAACATGTGACAGGTCTACTAAAGAGACTGCCTACATAATGATTGGCCATTGTCTTCTACAATTACTGCTGTGCAGTATGGGATCTTCACCTGATAGGATTGATGGAGGACAGTGAAAATGTTCAAAGAAGGGCAGCTCATTTTGTATTATCACGGATAGGGGAGACAATGTCATGAATGTGATATGCAAGTTGAGGTGGCAGTCATTAAAACAAAGGCATTTTTCACTGTGGTGAGATATTTTCATGAAATTTCCATTTCCAACATTCTCATTAGATTGCAAAAATATTTTGTTGACATCCACCTACATAGGGAGAAATGATCACTGGAATAAAATAAGAGATATCAGAGCTCAGATGGAAAGATTTAGGTGTTTGTCTATCCTGCGCACTGTTGGAAAGTGAAATGGTAGAGACAAAGTGTGAAAGTGGTTCGATGAAACCTCTGCCAGGAACTTAAGTGTGAATTGCAGTGTAGTCGCGTAGGCACTGATGTATCTGCATGCAACAAGTTGCCATCCTTTGTACCAATGCACTGGGGCCTGCAGACACTGGCAAAGAGTGTGTATGCCATCTCAGCTGCTGAGACATTGACACATGAGTTGCACCACTTTTAGCTTGTGTTGAAGTACTACGGCAACACAAACAAAACAGATCCATCATTTCTTCGATTTTGGGCCCATGTCAAAACTGCAGGAAGATGTGTGTAGACTGGTAGCCATTTGACCATATGCTGGGTGTATGTTTTGAAAAATAGGAAGAGTTTTAAAAAGATAAAATATGAAAAGTTTATTTTGTCCACCAGCCAAGATTAGAGCACACCTTGCTTAGGTTAAAGATGGCCTAGGATAGAGGCAGCCTGGTGTTTGTAAAATCCCCTTGCTGCTATCGGAAATCATATATTGGTCAGACAATTTGGATTATGTAGGGCAAATATACTGAGCACTATCAACATACATGTTTGATACAGCCTGAGAAATCTGGTGTTGCAGAGCACTGTCTCACCAAAAGACCCACAATATTTTATGGTAAAGACATAAATTGTTGCCTCTGAAACTCACTCCTGGTGCTGTATTTTCAAGAAAGCTATTGAAATTAGACTGGCAGAAACATTATAAATACAGACAAGGTTAACCCTTTAAGTAACATTTTGAATCCTGTTTTATCTGCCATTAAAAAACAGTGGTCATATACTTGACCAGCAGAATTTATTGATAGTGGTACACCATAGCAATTTACTATTTCTACCAGTCTTCATCCCTAGAGTGCTGTACATTCATTTGCGCTAGAGGGCAGCAGCAATGATTTGTGGAGCACGCACTGTTGGTCTTTCACAGTGTATAAAAGTGGTGTAGTTCATGGTATCAATCAGTTCTGGTGAGATTAGCCTACAGCATTCTCACCTGAAGATAGTAGCCTGGTGTACCGCAGAAATATTGTGTTCAGAAAATTGCTTGATACTGATGGAGACCTGAGATGAATATCATCAATTAATACCTGTAAAAGTCTACATATTCACAATATATTTATCTCTTAGTGAAATTTGTCAATAGGAATATACCGCTCTTTCAAAGCAACAGCTTAATGAATGGAATGAACACTAGAAACAAGATCAACCTTCATCAAGTTGTAAGTCACTTACTGTGGTCCAAAAGTATGTCACTTACTGTTTGAATACTGTACTAGTAACCAAAAACAGTTAAGCTTCTAATAAAGTATGGATTAAGAAGAGCCTTAAATGTTTATTTCTGACTAAGTTTTTTTATACCATTGGTGTATGTAAGTATACAGCCAGTTTGACATATTTATAATTAACTACATCATACAAAATAAATGCCATGTAGTATTTGACCTCTGCACAGCCTCAGTACAGCATTACGACCCATGCAAGTAAATTTTGTAAACTGCATTTATTGTGACAGTTGTTAGCAGCAATAGCATATGAAGTATCATACACAGTAGTACATACACATATAACTTTTTTTGGCTAGTTGTTTGACTAATTGGTCAATGAAAAAATTACCAAATGTTAACTTTTTCCATGTTCTTGAGAAAGTATCCCCTTAGGATCATTAGAATAGCGCTTCTTTTTCAGATATGTATTGTTTTGTAACATTTCCATACCCATGGCCTGTGGAATGAACTGTGACACTAATTAAATTACTTTTGTGGATATTCTGATTTGGTAAAAGTTGTTTCTTATTGGTGCTGGAAGAAATAACTTATATAGTACATGAATTACAATTTACTGCTCCCAAATGTAAAAATCATGGAAAGAATCATTCATAAGATAGCAACTGATGCCCACCATGTCTCTGGCTGTCCCTCAAGCAGAACAGAGGATTTTGGTGTAGGTCAATCAGCAGCTTATTTAATTATACATGTAATGCTGTTGACAAATTTTTGGACATTTCTTTGGTGTTCAAAAGCTGCAAGCTTGGTGAATGACATACAGATTGCTCTGCTCAACAATTATCTCATTGTCTTTGTGTCAGGAATTACTCCTTCTGATTAGAGTACTTATGCTGGAAAGAAGTCACTCAAAGGCAAATCACTATTAGCTTTTCACTAAATTGCATTAGTATTAGTGTAGCTACTCTAATACAGAGAAGGGGGCAGGCCACAGTTAGGTGATGCCCCAGTGTCATACAAAGGTTAATCACGAAAAATAACTCAACTGCTGTGTTGAAGCTTATAGTGTAACACAAACAAGAAAACAGGTTTTTGCGTTACCTGGATGCACATGCGCACATACATGTGTGCACTCTCATATGCAGATGCGTGTACACACACACACACACACACACACACACACACACCCTCTCTCTTATTTGGCTACCAGGTTTGACCATTTCCTACGCCATTTTGAGACCCCCTGACTGACGTTTAAGAAGATTCTAACCTTGGTTCTTGTCAAAATAGGTGCCAGAATTCAAATACTGGCACCCGTAGATTTCTAGCTGATACAACAATCACTTCATCCATCATCTTCCGACTTCCTACACGTCACTCAGGGTGCCTGAGGATGGCGTAGTAAATCACCAAACCTGGTAGCCAGATATTGATATTTGATATTTCCAGAGGTACAGTCGTCACGAAGAGGTATTTCCGAGACCCTGCTCACTGTTGAATGTCTTCTAGGTATGGAACGAGGCTTGCCTTGCTTTCATCTACCTAGTTTCATACACGTTTGAGACATACAGTTACAAGTCTCTCTCTCTCTGTTTCGTCGGTCCAGCACATCTGCAAGTTCCACCCGTATTTTTAAACAAATACCGATGTAAATTATATAACAGCTTCCAGATTATCCTTATACCCTACAAAGTCATGTAAGGTTTTAATACTCATAATCATGTGTGTTTCTCATATATGGAGAACCAGAAAATGTCTTTTCCTCCGTGTTTCACCATTTTGATGCAAACAACACGTGACAGTCGATGTTCTCTCAACCAAATAAAGGAGGTAAATGTATAGGACGCCAGTATACGCTGCAGTCGAACAAGAGGCTTGTGGAACTCTCTGACCAGCCTGACGGACTACACAATGAGAGAGAGAGAATTGTTACAGCTTGTTCAAACATGTATGGAAATGGGATTGTCTTGTTTTTGACTTCATAGTTGTGTACTTATTTGAGAAAGCCATTACAAGTCTCTCCCTCTCTCTTTGTGTCGTTGGTCCGGCAGGTCTGAGAGTTCCAGAAGCCTCTTTTTCGACCGTGAGGTATACTGGTGTTCAACACATTTCCCGTCTTTATTTGGTTGTTGTGATGCGACGTTTACATCAAGATAGGTGAAACACCGGTTGAAAAGACATTTTTTGGTTCTCTAGATATGAGGCACATGCGATTATGAGTATTACATTAGGTAACTTTGTGAAGCAAAAGGATGATATGGAACCTGTTATAACATTGACAACGGCACTCATTAAAAAATACGAGTGTAACCGTTAGTTTCCTTTGTTTTCGTGTTTTCAAGTACAAATCTTTGCAGATGAGATAAGTTTCTAATTATGCAATAGTTTGCAGCACATCCCACACTGAAGTTTTTGCTCTCTAGAGGTATATTTTCTACTCATTATTATCTGAGCTACACTGTGCAGGCGATTAGTGGCATAATGCTTTGTGGTTGTATCGAGAACAGTTGGGTAAATGGTATGATATTCCCACAAACCATGTGAAAATACACAAAATTTTCAGAATTTTCATACGCTACTCGATGATTTCAGAATACAAGTGTCACAGTAAATTCATTCGCGATTGACGAAACAAATATCGTCGTTTTTGGTGTGTAAAATCCCTTGTTCGAAGGTAAGGTGGTGTGATTGATGAGATCACACTTTTTTGTCAAACTGAAGCAAGTCTCTCTCTCTCACACCATCCAGCAGGTCTTTGTACTCGACTCTTGGTCAATTACAAGGCAGTTTTCTCGACTGTAGCTCTGTGCCACGAGTTCCATTGTCATTTGAAAGACATGGGCTTATAGTGCAATGCGCACTGGTGCTGAGACTCATGACACCTGGCTGGTGCATTATACAAACCCGTAACTGGGACTGATGGCTCACACTACGGGTGGAGCCAGCCAATTATCATTGGCAGGGGAGTAAATCAGGTGTGCCCCGAGGATTCTTACCCTGTTAGTGTTTGAGAGTACAGAGTCTTTGCTTATTCACTATCAATACAAAGGCTGGTATGTATTGCATTGCAGAATGCATTTGCCTCAGTGTTCGGGTATATATTTGGAGCCAGAAAGCTTAACAGTTCATGAGATATTGAAGATAGAAATTTTATTTATAAAAAAACTGTTTGCTTTCGACAATCATTACCTCACCCTCTCTCTCTCTCTCTCTCTACTGAGAAAGATTTGAGTATTAATGGCAGACTGCTCTGGAAATAGCAGTTTATTGGAGGCGGCTGTTGAAAGTTTAGATTAGAAAGCTGTATCCCAAGATGTACTTTGTCTGTGACAGTGATCAGTAGAGTCTGTTATTTATGACTGTGGAGGACTGCTGGCTGTTGACCATACACACACACACACACAGATTGGTACTGTTCTAGACCTGCGGACCGAGTGCATATTTGTTTGGATCCTGCAGAACAGACCATGTCACCCTTGTGAAATCATAACAAGACTCTGCATACTGTCTCACGCGGCTGCTGCTTGGACTGCAGTGCTGCGTGCCTTTCTGTAGTTCAGCTGGCGGCCGTCAGGCATCATGACGGTCAGCAGTGGATGCATTGGTGCCACTACAATCCACAGCACTGGCAGAGCACCGAGTGAGACACAGCTATAATTCCTCTGGTAGTGTGGGACCTGTTGGTACGCCATGCTATGCATTAAAAATGTGATTACAAACATCGTGTGTAGTAGCTTTTAACACGTGCTGCGCTAGCATCTGGTAATTTACAAAGCTTTTTCATGTTGTTTTATATCCCATAGCATACTGCTGTAATTTACAGATGAAGATGTGTCACGCTTTTCAAAATCGTTTTTAGCATGATGTTATTATCAGTAGTAGGTACGTGTAGTCCAATTTTTTAACATTACTGAAGTTCTCGTTTTTCTTTTCAACAGCCAGCAATGTCTAGGCATATTCCAGTTTAGGTGGTTGTTTCAGTTATCTTTTCAGGCTGAGTCTTTTTCCTGCCCATTTCACATGTGGAGCAGAGAGCTTTATTTCGACTTCTGGGTGAAGAGAGTGTCCTATGTCAAGTTACTTTTTTTTAGTCTGATGCTACTATTTTCGAGTGGTATTGTGAGTTTTTTTCAGTAGGATAACATTAGTTGTCTGACAGCAACAATTTCGAGATGTATTCCAATTTTAGGCACTCAATGTGTAGCACCAGGCATACAGATGTGTAATTACAAACGATCTTTACTTCAGTTTCCAACCAAAAATAGACTGAGTGTTTTCCCCTAATTCACAAATGCAGCAGAGAAATTATTTCCACTTACTGGTGAAGGGAGCGTCCTATGTGAAGTTATTACTTATTTTGAATCCACCTCATACTATTTTGTAGTGGTATAGTGAATTTTTTCCAGCAGGATAACACTAGTTGTGTGACATCGTCAATTTTGAGCTGTATTATGATTTTAGGCTCTTGCTGTGTAGCATTATGTACATAGTTGTGTAATTAGGAGCGATATTTACTTCAGTTTCTGACCTAAAAGAAAATGAAGTTCACTAACATAACCTTCTTCTCCTTTAGCTCAGCATAGACCGACCATTTCCAGTCATTTGAAAATGAGGTGTGGTGGTTGTGGTGGTGGTGGTGGTGGGGGGTGACATCATAGGAGTCGGTGGAAAGGTGGGTGGAGTTAGGTTAATGAAGGTACCCCAGTTGCTCTATTTCCCACCAAAATTTGATTTTACTGCCATGACGTCAGTGCAAATTATGCCACATCTGTGGGCACCATCTTGGATCTATCATCTTCGATAAATCTGGCAACAATGGAAGTTTCTTGAGTGGAAATGAATGGCTGAGCAATAGGAATATGCATGTATGGGAGCAAAGGTCTTTATGAACGTTTTTTGCATGTGTTAGCTGAAAATGGAAGTCTACCCCAAGGACGTGTATTACAGCTGGTATTTGTTGGAAACAACTGAGATGCATTCTGGTCGCAGTGTAAGAAAAACGACAGACAAAACTGCATTGTTTGTTGCTACTACACTCCTGGAAATTGAAATAAGAACACCGTGAATTCATTGTCCCAGGAAGGTGAAACTTTATTGACACATCCCTGGGGTCAGATACATCACATGATCACACTGACAGAACCACAGGCACATAGACACAGGCAACAGAGCATGCACAATGTCGGCACTAGTACAGTGTATATCCACCTTTCGCAGCAATGCAGGCTGCTATTCTCCCATGGAGACGATCGTAGAGATGCTGGATGTAGTCCTGCGGAACGGCTTGCCATGCCATTTCCACCTGGCGCCTCGGTTGGACCAGCGTTCGTGCTGGACGTGCAGACCGCGTGAGACGACGCTTCATCCAGTCCCAAACATGCTCAATGGGGGACAGATCCGGAGATCTTGCTGGCCAGGGTAGTTGACTTACACCTTCTAGAGCACGTTGGGTGGCACGGGATACATGCGGACGTGCATTGTCCTGTTGGAACAGCAAGTTCCCTTGCCAGTCTAGGAATGGTAGAACAATGGGTTCGATGACGGTTTGGATGTACCGTGCACTATTCAGTGTCCCCTCGACGATCACCAGTGGTGTACGGCCAGTGTAGGAGATCGCTCCCCACACCATGATGCCGGGTGTTGGCCCTATGTGCCTCGGTCGTATGCAGTCCTGATTGTGGCGCTCACCTGCACGGCGCCAAACACGCATACGACCATCATTGGCACCAAGGCAGAAGCGACTCTCATTGCTGAAGACGACACGTCTCCATTCGTCCCTCCATTCACGCCTGTCGCGACACCACTGGAGGCGGGCTGCACGATGTTGGGGCGTGAGTGGAAGACAGCCTAACGGTGTGCGGGACCGTAGCCCAGCTTCATGGAGACTGTTGCGAATGGTCCTCGCCGATACCCCTGGAGCAACAGTGTCCCTAATTTGCTGGGAAGTGGCGGTGCGGTCCCCTACGGCACTGCGTAGGATCCTACGGTCTTGGCGTGCATCCGTGCATCGCTGCGGTCCGGTCCCAGGTCGATGGGCACGTGCACCTTCCGCCGACCACTAGTGACAACATCGATGTACTGTGGAGACCTCACGCCCCACGTGTTGAGCAATTCGGCGGTACGTCCACCCGGCCTCCCGCATGCCCACTATACGCCCTCGCTCAAAGTCCGTCAACTGCACATACGGTTCACGTCCACGCTGTCACGGCATGCTACCAGTGTTAAAGACTGCGATGGAGCTCTGTATGCCACGGCAAACTGGCTGACACTGACGGCGGCAGTGCACAAATGCTGCGCAGCTAGCGCCATTCGACGGCCAACACCGCGGTTCCTGGTGTGTCCGCTGTGCCGTGTGTGTGATCATTGCTTGTACAGCCCTCTCGCAGTGTCCGGAGCAAGTATGGTGGGTCTGTCACACCGGTGTCAATGTGTTCTTTTTTCCATTTCCAGGAGTGTATATAATAGGAAACTCTGATGATTTCAAATTCAAATCTATCCAGTAGGTTGTTCAGTAAGTCATCCCTCATACCCTTATTATTTTGACCTTATACTGTCAGATGTTTACCTCTCCCTCTCGTTATCGAAAAACCTTCAAGAAGATTCATAACAGGATGATAATGCACTTCAAGCTTGGTCTGACGACATCTTTAACTCAGAAAGAGCAGGTTTCTACATGTGTGGCAAAGCTGAACTGCCTGAGCACTGTCACACTGTTTTAGAAAATTTGAGGGAATTATTGTCAACAATTGATTAATGTTTACATTTCTGTTCAATAAATTAGTGGGGAAAACTGTTAAAATGTGCACTCTACTAATATAAATGAAATGCAGCTCAGCATTTTATTAGAATGACAAATCCCAAGGAGAAGAGAAAGACATGGATCTCACTAGGTTGTCCGCTTTGCATGACAACTGGTTGCCAAGAGGGTTTGCTCTGTCTTAAGTCTGCATATGAAGAAAGTTAAGTGACTGTGTTCAATTTCTCAGAACCTACCAGTGAGCATGTATATGGTATCCTGTTTTTGTGTTCCCTATTGGCTGAACTGATGAAGTGGATTTGCCAGCAAATTCAGCATAGGCCTGAAGGAGTCTCTCATCAGCAGCTCTAACTGTGCAGAACTACCTCAGTTGTGACATGCGGGCTGCTTGGGTCATGAATGTATGGCTAAAGTTACACTATAATAATACTTTCACAGCTTTGACTGGGGTCTTTGCAATAAAAATTTTTGAACGAGTTCCCAAAATAATCCTTGACAGGTTGGTCACCCTGTACAGTTTTCACTATACAAAGTTGTAGTGTTATGTTGTCCCCCCACTGAGACGGCAATTATCCATGTTATGCTTTGAGGGAATCTTTGTTTTAGTTAAATTATGGTACCTTGCCATTAAATTGTTATGTATGAATGAATTGTTATGTATGGATGAATTGTTATGCATGAATAATATCAGAATGTGTGGACACCCTAATCATATGAAGACCCTGCCTTGGTAATTAACCCTTCCAAAGTAATGCAATTATCATTTATATGTAGACTTTATTGCAAAGAAATGAGTTTGTTGTCATTCTTATTTTCTTATTTTTTTCTTATTGTAAGAAAGACTATATGTCAAACACCAGTCACCTATCTTCGTTTCCAAATTATTTTCTTAATGTACAACTACCAATATTAATTATGATAATCTTCTCAATAGTAAAAAAATTAAATGAAAGGCCATTGTTGTAGTACTAGTAGTAGTTGTAGGAGCTTCATTCATCTGTAGATCACTTCTGCAAGGATATTGCAGATGTCCTAGAATTAAAATATAGGAAATCACAAAGACAATGTAATTCATACATACAGTTGTTCACATAGTTACAGGTCTAGCTTGAGAAGAATGGGACAGGCAGTCAGTGATGGCATTATAGTAGGAATCATCCCAGATTTTGCCTGAAGTAATTTAGGGGATCCACAGAAAATCTGAATCAGAATAATTTATTGTACAGTTTTGTTCCTTGCCAGAAAATGCTGTTTTGAGTTTTATGTTTATTCTTTCTTGGTAAATGGAAGTTCAATTTAGCTCTTATTGCGTTGGTAAGTGTATTCACATGGTGTAGTCAAAATCCATAGTATTTTGAACAGATCAGTACAATGACTACTATTTTTTGTTACATTTCATTTGGCCCTTTTTTATAGTTTGAAAACTACGTATGTTAGATTTTTTAGCATTTGTTACCCAGAAAAGAATTTCAATGCTGAGAATTGAGTGTATGTATGAAGAGTATGTAACTGAAAGATATTGGATTGTTGCTGACCTCTGGCATAGCCTACCTGTTGCTGCATCACCCAGATGCACTACCCCATGTTTGCTGCCCAGAGTATTACTAAGTGTTTCACAAATAGTTACATACATGAGCATGAAACAAGGCCTGTTTTGGCTTACACTTACCAAGGAAAAAAACAAAAAAACTCAAAACAGCATTTTATTTCATGGAATTAAATTGTGTGGTAGATTGTCCAAGGTGATTAAAAAGTTTCCTGAAATAAATCTGATTAAAAACACAGCTAAAATGTGTTTCATAACTAATGTGTATTACACAATCAAGAATTACTTAGAAGACTCAGAGGAGTGGCTATTAACAGAAGGGAATAATTACAACACCTTTTCCCTTTACAGTAAGAGTACTGCCATGCTTCTGTAAGGAAATCATAGTTCAAAATCTATAGTGCACTATAATAACGCCTTCTCACTCTTCTGAGTTCGTCATCGCATTCTTCATGGGGGGGTTGCTGATTCATTTTTTCCGTTAGTCTGAAGGAAAGACATGAAGAAGTGTATGTGGAATACTGGCATGTTTGTGGGCCTGGTGTCCATTTTCCTAATTGACTTGAATTAGGGCAAGGAGCACAGCAATAATTTCTTGGTTCCTGAGTCACCATTGGATGTCTTTAATGTGTGCATTAATGAAGAGCAAAACAGTGTTTTGTCAAAGAACATTGTACAGTCATCAAAACAAAACTGTTCAAATGTCTTGATGCTTTTAGGAATCTTTGGTTACATACAGCTCACACTGGTGGTAAAGCGGCACACACTGTCAATGGTGTCTGGTATCACATGTAGCATATATTTAAAAGTATAGTTGTTCCCTTCTTATTATACTAACTTTACTTATAGGATAGGCTTTTCTGATTTTCTCTGATCTTGTATGGTTAATGCACATTGTTTTATCTGTAAGTATAACATTTACTTTTATGTGTTTGAAATAATGGGATGCTTCTGACTCAATTAACCAAATAAGAGCAAATATATTTATAACAATGAAAGCAACCAGTTATTGAGAAAATTATTTAGTTGGACTGATAAAAATCTACTCACCAAGTGGCAGCAGAACATGCACATAAATGACTGTTGCAATTGGCAATATTTCGGAGCCAGTGGCTCATTCTTCAGGCAGAAGTGTTGGAGGGAAAGGAAGAAGGGTGAAGGAAAAGGAGTGGAGAGGTTTAAGAAAAGGGATAGATTTCTGGGAAGTCCCCCAGAACCTCAGGTCAGTGTAAAATTACGGTAAGGGATGAGAAGGAAACACTGATTGTTGGGGATTGCATGGGACAAGATTTGAAAACCTGAGAGCTTAAAGGAGGAAGACAGGGTAATATACAGACAGAAATTACTGCTTAAACATCATTCATGAGTTAATAAGAGTGAAAAGCTAAGTGCATTGTATGTAACAGTGGTTGGAGATGGGCTGTGAAAACTAGACAGGAAAGACAATGAAAGATGTAGAAAACTAAACTGTAGTGAAGCAAAGAGTAGTTACAATGACAAAATGCTGAGACACAAGAAATTAATGTAGACTATGGCCAGATGGGTGGCAAGAACAAAGTACATGTTATAGTGCTAGTTCCCACCTGCAGAGTTCTGAGAAACTGATCTCTGGGGGAAGAATCCAGATGACATGTGTGGTGAAACAGACACCGAAGACATGGCTGTCATGCTGTAGAGCACGCTCTGGAACAGGATATTGTGAGTTGCTACTACACACTCTCTGTCTATGCCAATTCATCCTAATTGATAAGTTGGTGGTAGTCATGGCAATGTAGAAGGCCAAACATTGTTTACATAATAGCTGGTATATGACATGTGTCATTTTGCAGGTGGCTCTCCCTTTGATGGTGTATGTTTTGCCCATTCCAAGGCTATTATAGGTTTTGATAGGTGAGTGCATAGGGCAAGTCTTGCAGTGGGGGTAGGAGTCATATAGTAGGGAGATGGGTGCAGAAGGAGCATGATGTCTAACAACAATATTGCGAAGATTGGGAGGGCAACGGAAAGCTATTGTAGGTGTGGTAGGCAAAATTTCAAACAGAATGGATCTCATTTCAGGGCATGACTTTAGATGTCATGGCCCTGTCAAATTAGCTGATTAACACTTTCCAGACCAGGCTAATACTGAGTAACCATTGGTGTGTGCCGAAGCTATTTAGTGGAGGGATCGCAGTACGAGGATTGGACGTGATGGCCTGGGAAATCTGCTTTTTAACTAGGCTGGTGGGGTAATTACATGCAGTGAAGGCTGAGGTGAGAATGGTGGTGTATTGCTGTAAAGAGTCTGCATCTGAACAAATAAGTTTGCCTTGAATGCCAAGGCTGTAAGGGAGGGAAAGTTTTACACTGAAAGGGTGGCAACTGTCAAACTGTAAGTACTGCTGTTTGTTGGTATGGTTAATGTGGGTGGAAGTGTGGTGCTAGCCTTTAGTGAGGACGATATCAACATCAGGGAAAGTGGCATAGGATTCAAAACAGGGCCTTGTGAAATTTAACTGGGAGAAGGTATTCAGAGATTCCATGAATTTTAGTACCAGCCTCATCATGAGTTCATACGGTAAGGATGTCATCAATGTATCTAAACCAAACCAGGGGCTGAAGACTTATGGATCCCAGGAAAGCCCCTCCGAGCGACTCATGAAAAGGTTGGCATAGGATGGAGCCATCTTGGTTCTCATGGCCATACCTCTGATCTGTTTGTATGTCTTCCCCCTCAAAGGTGAAGTAGTTGTTGGTAAGTATAAAGTTGATTAAGGTTAGTAGGAAGGATATCATATGTCTGGAATCAGGTGGGCTCTTAATGAGCAAATGTTCAGCAGGAGGCAGACCATGTATATGGGGGATGTTGGTATAGAGGGAGGTGTTGCATCAGTGGTGACAAGCAAGGTGTGTGGTGGTAGTGGGACAGGAATGGATTTTAGATGATCTAGGAAATGGTTGGTATCTTTGATGTAGAAGGGGAGTCTTTGTACTATGTGGGTTGCAGGTGTTGATCAACTAAAGCAGATATATGTTCGGTAGGTGCTTTGAAGCCAGCAACTATAGGACAGCCAGGATGATTGGATTTGTGGATATTAGGAATAAGGTAAAAGTAGGGGGTGCATGGTTTGGGTGGGGAGTGAAGTTCCATGGATTGAGGTGTCAGTCCTTGTGAGGAGCCTGAGGTTTTAAGGATGGATTTCAGGTCAGTTAAAATCACAAGGATAGGATCTTGATGCCAGACACTATATGTAGAAGTGTCAGACAGCTGGCGTAACCTTCACTAACATACTCCTTTTGGTCAAGTACTACAGTGGTAGATCCTTTGTCTGCTGGGAGGATAATGATGGAGTCATCAGCTTTTAGGGAATGTAGAGCCTAGATTTCTTCATAGGACAGGGTCATGTTGTAGGGACCTGAGGAAGGGTTGTAAAGCCATATTGGATGTGAGGAATTCTTGGAAGGCTTGTAAGGGATGATTTTGAGGTAGTGGCAGTGGATCAAGTTGGGATCATGGACTGAACTGTTCAAGATAGGGATCAATGTCAGGTTTGCTGTTGGAAAGATTTTGGGATTGGGTTGCAAAGTGATATTTCCAATGAATATTACGTGTGAGGGAAAGTAGGTTGTTCACCAATGCAGCATGATAAAATACTGGTTTAGGGCTTAAAGTGAGGACCTTAGACTTGAGAATATGGGTTATTCTTGGTCTGGGAGGCAGTACTGAAGGATGAGGGATGTTAAGGAGTTTGGCCAAGCTTAGTTTTTAGAAGAGGAGTAGAGGTTGACGGTGTGGTTGTTTTGGGAGCTGCAGAGGGACAGGAATGGAAATACCACTGTTCAGGTAGCATAGGAGTAGGTACGATAGCTTTTTGAGGTGAACTCAGGCATGTTGTTGCAGTTGGACCATGGTCATTATCCACCCACTACACGAGAAGGGGGATAAGAGCAATCCGGACAACTACATAGGACTCTGTCCTAGACTGCACATACAAAATTTTATCCAAAATCCTATATGGAAGAGTCAAGGAACATTTAGAACACGAGTTAGGGAAAAACCAGGGAGGTTTCAGACCATGGAAAAGCTGTGCAGAGCAGATCATTACTTTAAAATTGATTATAGCTTACTTCAAGAAACAACAAACGTCTGGCAATAACAGATGTACATGTTAAGAAGGTCTAGACTGTCTGTATAGACATTCAGTGCTAAAATTTTAAATTATCTTGGACTCCACCAAAATTAATTCAACTACTAGTACTTACTCTAACCAATACTAAATATAAAGTGAAGTTTAGAACAAATTTATGAACTATTCCTCATACAAACAGACTTAAGACAAGCTGACTGTCTGTCACCACTGTTCTGCAACTGTGCATCGGAATACATACTGGGAAAATGGTACGATGATAACTCAAAGAACATAAGAATTGGAAATGTAAAAAATGATGTAAGTTTAAACTGCTTGGGATTTGTTGATGATCTTGCTCTCTTAGCCCACAGTGTTGAAGAAACCAGGTAACAAGTTCAATCACTACAAGAAATAGCACAGAAAATTGGCCTTAGAATATTATTTGAAAAAACAGAGATAATGCTAGGTGACCCACCACTTGCAAACAAAATTACAACAGAAGAACAGGAGATGAAGACTATTGATAAATTGAAATAATTAGGTGAAATTGTAACATACAGATGAAATGAGAAACCAAAATGGCAAAACAGGATAAAAACTGCACAAAGCAAATTATTACAAAAAATACAACAAAAAAAACCTATCCACTGATGCAAAATTGAAACGCTGCAAAACTGCCGCACAATCACAAATAACATATACAGCTGAAACTATATTCAAAACAACTAATACAGCAGAAATTGACAAAATACTAAAGACAGAAAGGAGAAAATTAGAACATGAATAAATAAACAATATCGGGTACATTGGTATTGGAGAACAGTTTAAAATTAGACATTATACAAGAAAATAGAAGCAGTAATGAGAACAATCAGGAAGAAACATATCACATTCTCTGGACATCTGATGAGAACATCAGACAGAATTAGTAAGGGCATAATAAAAAATTGTCTAATAGTAAGAGCTACATCATATGGCTCACATAAATTAAAGAAGTTATAAGAGAACTCTAAATTACAGTAGATGACCTACAAAATGTAACAGAGAAAATACGTGTAATGCAAGATGCACAAACCAGACTACAAACAAAAATCAATAAAAGGACTACAGGAAGATTGATCTCTGATAAAGAAAGAAAAAAAAAAATCTGAGAGAATGAGGGAATATTAGGCTGAAAGAGGAGCAAAACACCCTTCATGTAATAATAAACTGAAATAATCCTTGTATAACAATTGTACTACTGAATTGTCTTAGTTAATTGTTACTGAACTGAACTGCATTACTGATTAGCAACAACATGTATAAACCTATGTATTACTGTTAAGTATGGTCCAATGAAGGCCATAAATTAAAAAATAAAAATAAATAAAGCCTCACATAAATGGAAACTGGTCCTAAGGTGACCAGTTATAGCATAGATTGAATATAACAGTATTAAATTAAGAAAAGTCATGTTGAGAGCATTATGGAAATGGTATCTGAGTCCGACAGGCTAAACAGTCATCTGTGATGGATGAAGAACTATGTGCATTTTCTGATCGCAATGCAAGAATTATTCACCAGCTCAAAATATTTCAGAGTTCAGCATGATGATTTACACAATAACCCATGAGAGTTAATGAGTTTGAACTCATACTCTGTCTATTCTAAGTAGCAAAAAGTAAATGGATCAGTTAAAGTTAGGCAGTGGGGCTTTTTCAGACTGTGCAAAAGCATTGTAGTGGCCCTTTGCTGCCCAGGAATCAATCATCCACATGACAGAATATCTTGCTAAACCACAGGCACTTCTGTTTTCTTCAAGGACTCACATGAAAGTGTGCAGAGTCATTCCCTTGAGTGTGTCACTCAAAAAGTATCTGTCTCTACTTGACTCCAGTAGTGTTCTACCACTTCCTACTTCTCCACTGACTGAAGGCCATCACCAACAAAAATATGTTATTCTTATGTTCTACAGACATGGTTATGACTCATCTTGACTACTTTCTGTACTAAACTAATATATTGTAACAATATTCAAATAAAATAAATGTTAGAAACATAAGATCATACGCAGACTATTTACAGCCAATATAAATAAAGGTTTATTCATAAATAAATAAGCTACCATTCTGATTCAAGTGCACTCATGTTAAACAAGAACAAAACATAATTAAATATTGTTTCAACAATTATTTACACTGATCAGCCACAACACTATGAGCACTGACCTGCTGTCAATATAAACCACCCCAGCCAATAGCAGCATCACATGGTGAGGAATGACTGGAAGTCAGATACATGCATGGTGCATGTTATATCAGTGAGCCTGCTGTCTGTGTGTAGAATGAGGAAGGCACATGATCTGTCTGTGTTTGACCAAAGGCAGAGTGTGATGGCCTGGAGGACTGGCATGAGAATTTCAGAAACTGTATGACTTGTCAGCTGTTTGACGAGTTCTGTGGTGGGTGTCTTCAACATGTGACAAAACCAGGGTGAAACCATATCCAGACATCATGGGGTTGGGTGGCCACACTTCATTACAGATGGGAGATGTTGTATGCTGGGCAGAATGGTAAAATAGAACTGTGGTGGAACTAACGTTAGCCTTCAATGCTGGGCAGAGACAAGTGTGTCTGAACACAGAGTGCACTGAACATTCCTAATAATGGGCCTCTGCAGATGATGATCCACAGTTGTGTTAAAGTTAACACATTGGTGCAGTGACAGAACATTACATGGTCTGATAAATCTCGATACCTTCATCATCATGTCGATGGGAGAGCACAAATCCATCGTCATCCAGGGGAGCAGCTCCTTGACATCTGAACTGTGGGCCGAAGACAAGCTAGCAGTGGCTCCATTATGGTATGTGGAACATTCACCTGGACACCCATGGGTCCAGTGGAGCTCGTGCAAGGCGCGATGATGGCCAAGGAGTATCAAACACTGGTTGCAGACCATGTACATCTCTTCATGACAATCTTGTTTCTGGGCAGCAGTGGCAGTTTTCAACAAGATAATGCACAATGTCACAAGGCCAGGAATGTGATGGAGTGGTTTGAGGAACACAGTGGTGAGTTCTAGTTAATGTGCTGCTCCAGATCTGAACCTGATCAAACACATCTGGATGTTACTGAACATGGCATCAGAGCTCATTGCCCCCTCCCTCTCCCCAGAATCTACAGGAATTAGGTGACTTGTGGGTGCAGATGTGGTACCAACTCCCTCTAGTGACCTACCAAAGCCTCACTGTTTCCTTGTCATAATGTGTTGCAGCTGTTATCTGTGCCAAATTTCGGCATACTGGCTATTAGGTAGATGGTCATAATGTTCTGGCTGATCAGTGTATGTCCAGTCTACTTGATACAAGTGCCTTTTGGCAATCTTTTTAGTAGTGGTGTCAGCTAACATATGTGTCTGACCACTTCTTAAATTACTATGGTTTTCTATTATAAATTGTAATCAATGTTTAAATCAAGGTACTGGCAAAATTAGAAAAATTTTCATTAAATAACTACACAGGTTTGACATGTGTGACAAGATATGAGGTATTCATGCTGTATTCAGTTTGCTGTGTTATTGTGGATGATATGATCTTCTGACAAATATTTTGCCTAAAGAAAAAGATAGAAAACATAATAAATGAATAAATAAAATAGACACAGATACAAACCTTCCCGGATGATGTATCAAATGCAATCAATATTTAAATAAATGTACTGGCAAAACTAGTAAAATATTTGTTAAATAACTACACAAGTGTGCCAAGGTATGAGAAATTTTTGCTGCATTTAGTTTCTATGTTATTGTGGAAGATATGATATTCCAACAAACAGGTACAAAAGAAAAACATATAAAACTTAATATATCATGAAATGAGATACACACAGATATACAACTTTCAGGGATGATGGCTACAGTGTAATGCCATTTGTTGATATCACATGAAGTAAGATACCATTTGTTGATATCATATGAAGCACTGAAAAACTGTTTATTTTAAGGTTCATTGTGAAAACATTCAGTTACTGTAAAACATTAAGTTCTGTTCTTTTTAGGTTAGTGAAATTATTACTTATGATAATATGTTGTCACTATCTCCCAACATGAACACAAATGGTACAAAAGTGTTGCCAGAGTTTGTGACATGGCTATACATGCTAAGAATGCCTGATGTGGGACTTAGGCATTTTCCATGCAAACAGTTTAGTTATGTTGACTGTATATTAGGGAGCTACTGTATGAGACAGAGCAGAGATTAAGGCAGTATCAACATATTCTAAAGGATGATGTTTGTTCTCTCTGATCACTCTGGTTTAGGTTTCATGTGGTTTTCCTAAACAGTTTTTGGCAAATTGTGGGATGGTTTCTTGATGAATGTCATTGTATCATAATGGCAAGTCCAATATCATTCTAAATTATCACTCGATGAATAAATACATAAATAAATGTTTTGGAAATTTCTGTTAATATGGGCTTTCTTGGTTCCATTATCTCAGTAAAAATCTGAACTGGTAGTCAGAATGCAACCTGGATCTATGTGGACTGAAAGTAGCAGTGCTAACCATTTGACTGTAGAGGCAATGGTTCCAATTTTTACAATTTTATATAAATCTACTTTCACAGAAAATTCCAGAAAATTGGATTGATGTCAATTCCTGAAAGCACATTCCAAAATTGTTTATTTTGGAAATGTCAGATGAGTAATGTTCATAACTAAATCAATATTTAGAGTAATTGTTAAAAATAAAATTATTTCACAATTTAAAAGTAAATTAGAGTTTTCTGAAATTAATTGTTGAGGTAACACATCTGCTAAAGTTCTATGGGGAAAATAAATTTAACAATGATTAAATTGATTTAAAGATTATTTTCATTTTCTGTAGAACATATTTGTGCACCTGGAGTCATGCAAAATCGTCATTTTTATTCAAAAGTTTAGTTAGTCATATGTAGTAATTATGGTGTGTGACACTGCGATTGCTAACCCTTGTTTATAATAGAGTGGCAGAGCATGCCACGCAGCTTAATTTAGCCCAGTATAGTCTATGCTGAAAGGTGGTTAGTTTTTGTTGGGCCTTCAGTCCATTCTACCCTGAAATATATCTGTCAAGACTGATCTACTTAATGACTTTTGTCAATACAATGAAGACAAAACCAGAATCAAGTGCACATCATTAGATTAATTAGAGCGCTACTATAACAGGATGTCCCTGATAGCTTAGTGTGGGTTAGGATTCTCTGTTGAGGGAGGATGATGAGCAGCTGAACAAGGTTCAATGACAGTTGCAATGAGGTCTTTATTCAGGTTTCACTACAATCATTAGTTGGAGGAGCAGAGAATATGACAGCATCTCCCAAGAGGTGACAGCCTCTGGCTGCTGACTGAATGTTCTGCTGCTGGGCAGCTGGCGCTATGTCATCAGGTTCCTGAGTTTCCTGGTTGTACTGAGTGAGGCCAGCGGTGACAGCTGTAGAGGCGTTAGATTGCATTACGTTTCCTGGCTCTGAGGGTAGCAGTCATATGTTGATGTCCCAGCAGGGGCAGAGATGACTGGACCCTGTTGTAGCTCTCTCAGGATGGTAGCAGAGTGTGGAGCTGCCCCTGGTGCCCAGAGGCTTAGACAACAGGCTGCGGTTTGTGTCTGATCTGTGTCATTGGCATGGCATAAAGTAATACAGGTTCAATGTCGTGTCATAGCCCAGCTGTTTGATGATGACAAGATGGTTTGAGTGTCTTTAAATACTACTTCTCCATGCTAATTTCTGCTTTTTACCATAGTTAGTGTGTCATAACAAACGATTTGTAAGCTCTTGGTCACCTCCGGGCTGTCATAACTGGGTGTCAATACTCCTGTAGGCTGCATCGCAAGTTGGCAGCAAGTATCATCTGTCATCACCATGTTGTTGTGAAATCACTGACCATGCAGCTGTGATTGACTTGGTGGTGCCATGATTTTGTCATGACACTCTCCTTCCAATACCAAGAATCATTTATACCATTATCTCTTTACACTCCTCCCTGCCATGAAGAAAATTCACCCTCAGATTTTACTGAAATTGAAACACTAATCATTTACACCTATGTACAGTTTGGATTATTTCCTCCACTTATGGTGTCATATTGTACAGTAGTTGCCTGACCTCACTAGAACTTATCTCTACACAGAGATCTTTGTACATAGTGCACATTGTCCTTCGTCACACTGCTTGTGGATGGTGCTGTTGCAACTAGTTTGAACACATGGCTGGCAGGGATGTATTTGGTCTACTTTCCATTTGTGTTGGTACTATATGACATCAGATACTATGAAAACTGTACAGGTAGATGAGGCTGAAGGTCCAATACCTACTAGTCACTGCTGATGTTCACTGCAGTAATTTTTTATGTACTCTAACAGGTTTTCCATTGACTTGTGGTCATGCTGTGTGGCTAACATTTGATCTGTGGAGCTGAGCAGTGTTGGGTCTAATGTATTATTTAGGAAGGCTACACTTCCTGTGGGTCAAACCTCAAGGAGTAGATCAGGTACATAAAACAAAATGTGAATTACATTCAGATGGAACTGTCTGATGTTACCCTTCGTCTTACATATATAAACTGAATAAGAAAAAAAAATCTGTTCCCATAATTCTAAAAGTCTATGAGCAACATGTATACCAATACACACTTGGCTCCAGTGACAATCTACATACTTTTCAAACCTGCTTAGAATAAACAGCTACTTCATCATCAACTTAATGTGCAACATGCACTCTTCACAAAATAATTAACTTTTTCCACTACGTACATTAACTTTTTTCTGTCAACCCAAGTGATAAAGTTCAACTGCCATTAGTAATATTGAAGGTATAGATTCACCCAAAATTACTTCAGCATGGAACTTACAGAAAATGTTTGCCATATATTCACCTGGAAATATATGGAAAGATGTGGTAAGCTCCTATGGGACCAAACTGCTCAGGCTTACACACTGCTTAATCTAACTTTAATCTAACTTAAACTAACTTTCACTAACAACAACACACACGCACACACCCATGCTTGAAGGAGGACTCAAACCTCTGGGGGGGGGGGGGGGGGGGGGTTCTGCAAAAACACATACAATTTATGGCATCCACAGTTATCAAGCAATTTTCTATTTGCCCTATTACTCCTGCTCATGGCCTAAGTGCGTAGTGATGTATTGGGATGATTACAGAACTCTCTCACTTTTCTTGCCTAATCTTTCCCTTTTCTCCAGATGCTTCCCTTGATTCTTTTGAAGATACTGCTAACAATGGGTGGTGGTGGTGGTTAGTGTTTAACGTCCCATCGACAACGAGGTCATTAGAGACGGAGCGCAAGCTCGGAGTAGGGAAGGATTGGGAAGGAAATCGGCCGTGCCCTTTCAAAGGACCCATCCCGGCATTTGCCTGAAATGATTTTAGGGAAATCACAGAAAACCTAAATCAGGATGGCCGGAGACGGGATTGAACCGTCGTCCTCCCGAATGCGAGTCCAGTGTGCTAACCACTGCGCCACCTCGCTCGGTGCTAACAATGGGGGCAGCATTTCTGTGCATCTCTTAATTGGATGAATTGGAATGATGTGGGCTATTGTTGTGTAGTAACATCTTTACTGCAGTGAGCCCACCTGTTCATGTTAATTTTAAAGTATTGTATGTGTGTACATAGTACTGTACATGTGTAACTGTGTGTTTCTTAATGTTTTAATTCACAATTTGTGCCCTTGAATGTGAAACTGGAGGCTTTGAAAAGACTCGACAAAGGAAAAACATTAAAAAAACTTGCTGTTGAGTGTGGAGGCAGTGAAGTGACAGCTGGAGATTGGCATAGAAACAGAGACAAAATTGAGAAGCTTTCATCTAACAAGTGTTCCATTTTGTCATTAGAACAGAAGTTAATGAAGAAATATGAGTACGAAAAAATAAGTGAAGCTCTGTTCATTTGCTTTACTCAACACAGACACAAAGGAAACCCAATTTCAGGGCCAATTCTGCAAGAAAAATCTATTTTTTTTATAATGAGTTAAAGGTAGGTGAGGACAATTTTACTGTAAGGTAGGAATGTTTGGATAAATGGAAGAAGCGATACAGCATGACGCTTGAAATTTGTGGTGAAAAACTTTCTGCCAATTCTCAAACTGTTACACAATTTTGTGAGAAATTAAGAAAAATTATACCAGAAGAAATTCATACTCCTGCGCAACTGTATAACTGTGGTGAAACAATACTAAATTATAAAATGCTCCCATCTAAGACGAAATGGCTGCCCTGGACAACAAAAAATATAAAGAGAGGTTAACAGTTCTTACTGCACTGAATGCAAGAGATGACTATAAACTGAAACTTCTGGTAATAGGGAAGTCTGTTAAGGCCAGAGCTTTAAAAAATATCACTGCTTCTGCACTGCCTGTTATCTATGTCCACCAAAAATCTGCTTGGATGGCCAAAAATTATTTTAAGAAGTGGTTTTCTGAAGATTTCGTTCTTGATACCAAACGAAACCTATAGAAAAAGTGCTTCGGTTACAAAGCAATCTTAAACTTTGATAATGCTAATTCACACCCTGATGAGGAAGAATTAAACTGTGAGGAATTTGCACATTGTTTTTATCCCCTAACGTGACGAATTTAATACAGCCTATGAGCCAAGGCATTTTACAATGCTTGAGGGAAAGAAATGAATCATTGTTTGCTTCAGATGTTTCACAGATAACAGAAGGTGAAGGAACAATCAAAGAATTTCTAAAAAACTATGATAACAGACATTTATTCATGATTTACCTATTAACTTATAGATAGTTCCATAGTATTCAAGTTTATTTTGTAATTCGAGGTAGCCTCGGCCCCAATTAGCTTGAATTACTGGTGCTCTGCTGTTGTTTTTCACCAATTGGTGAAATTTTTACCTGTGAAATATCACTTTCTGGGGAAAGCTTACAAAACTTAAATTGAGATGGCATCTTCTAACTAGAAACAACCTTACAGAGTGACATCCCTGTGCTCTTGTGGATTTTTGAACAGTATACTTATGTGATGTATGAGAGTGAAACATCCCAGGTGTCATACTGTGAATTAATATAGTAGTATATAAATTGGAAGTGGGGAGGGGAAGAAAGGAAAGGAAAGGAAAGGAAAGGAAAGGAAAGGAAAAGGGAGGGATCACTGCTGTCAGCTGCATTGGGAGATTACGCAGAATTGGCAGCGATGAGTGAAAATGTGTACCAGACTGGGATTTGAACCCAGGATCTCCTGCTTACTAGGCAGGTGCGGTAACCACTGCGCCATCCAGGACACATTGTTTATGCAAATGCATCGACTATCTCGGCCTGCCTCATGGCCAATCCACACTCCCATCAAGCGCCACCTATATGCAGCCCCTGTCCAATTCCTCCATAGTCGCTCTTCCAAGATCTCCACAGGTGGTTGGGTGTATTTGTGCATCCTCGGTGAAGAAAGTGGATTAATTGTGCAGCTAGGCCTATAAAATTGTATGAATGTGTTGTGTCTGTTCTTTTGCACATGTCTGAAATAACAAGACACCACACATTCATATAATTTAATATAGTAGCTTAACATCTTTGCATGCACCCAATGAATCGTTTGTGTTTGATTATTTACCTGTCAATGTAATGCCCTAACCCAGAGTTTCTTAATGTCGCATAACCAGCAGAACTGCTTCATTAAATTGCAAATAAAGTTTGTCCCTTCTTTGGTTATTACTATTTCAGGCATTCTGAATTTGAGTATCCATTGGTTTAGCATTACCTCTGCTACTATTTCAGGCTGATCCTTTGGTATTCTATCATACAAACAAAACATGAAAAATGATCAGTTATCATAAAAACTACTGGTTTCCTGTTAGTGTTTTCACAGAAAGCCCAAGGACATGCAATCCAAGAAACTGAAATGGTTTATCTGCTTCGGGTAGCCTTTGTAACATAATCTTTTGGTGACTGAGCTCCACCCTTTGCATGTACAGTATAAAATTCTTTATGTAATGATTGGCGTCCTGTCTGCATGTTTCCCACCATTAATATTGTGCTGCTCTGCATTCTGTTGCACTGCAACCAGTGTGCCCTGCTACAATCAAATCATGGGCCTGCCTCAACACTTTTTTCCATAATCACTATGGTATACAATATGTAGCCTGCATCTCATCTTCCTTTTTGATACTCTGTCTGCTATGCTGAACTATAGCTGCTTGGCAAACTGTTGACAATCCAAGTCATTGCTTTGCATCTTGATCCAATCACCTTGTGTATGCCAGCACATTTCATAGCATTTATTTACAGCTCAGACTGCCTGTATTTCTGTGTCACCTTCCTGGACGATGTATTACTTCAAAATCAAACTCTCTGAGATGCAGTGAGCAACTAGTTAACCTACTATTTGGAACTTTAAGCCCTAATGACCATTCGAGTGTTGCATGATGTGTTACTACTTTTAAATGATGTCCATATAAATAGTACCAGAAATACCTTATACTGAACAGCAATGCCAGCAATTCTTTCTCGGTTGTTGAACTATTTCTTTCTGCTCAGTTAAGCTGTCTGGAAGCATCTGCTAGGGGTGTTCCTGTCGATCTATTTTCTGACTCAAGGCGCAACCTTAGGCACAATTTCTGGAGTCACAGGACAGTATGCACTGTTTCTGAAAATCTGGAAAGGCAAGAAATGCACAAGATGTTAACAAACCCTTTAGTTAAAAAAATGCTGCTTCAGAATTGTATACCAATGAAACTTTATGCCTGTCCTTAATATCTGTGGAAGGTTCTTGCAATTTTAGTGAATCTTGGGAAAAGCTTGCAATAAAAATTGGCAAGTCCTAAACATGATTGTAATTACTACACTGTGGTGCATGTCAGAAATTTTTTCTAGGCATCAACAAGTCATGGATCAGTGCAAATCTTGTTTTGACTGATAATATGGCTGAAGTAATGCACTTCTTGTAAAATGAAATGGTAACTTTCCAACCTAAATGTTAAGTGTTCTGCATGTAGATGATAGAAAACTCTATGCAAATGCACTATAAGCTTGTCGATATCTTTGGTATATCATCTAAATTCACCTTACATTGCTCCAATTTTAGCTCTTGAACTACACAATCTAATTATTGCAAGAAAATAGTGGGTGCATATTTCAGCCAAAAAGGCATGTGACATTATTGATCGTGATGAGACTGGGCTGATAATGTGGTCTTTGGACATTTTTCAGGTGCTACCTCTAATTGATAGTGATCCTTTGTATATCCTTAGTTGTAAAATATTTACACTGGTCCAAATTGTCTAATGTTTCAGTTATATTTGGCATCAGGAAGGCATCTGACACTTTTTATATTTCAGTAGTGGTGGTCACAAAAGAAATGATATTCTTTGCTGCCATCTGGTGACTTTTTCAGTATGATGATGACCAGTGGTGCCCAGTGGCCATTACTTGTTTCTGTAATCCCAGCCTGATGCTGTTGATTTACAAAGTGTTGCATGACAGGTCATGAGGCTTGAGGAAGACAATATTGTTTCTAATAAACAGGCACTTCATTTCTAGTGGGCTATCAGGGTATTGCTTGGTAGCTGTACATCCTCAGGGCTAAAGTTATCAATACTGATGAAAACTACTTTGCTTCTTTAAGTTTCCTGTATATAAGATCAACTAATCCATGCAAAACACTTCACCTTGTCAAATTCTCCATTTTTTCTGAGATAAAGGTTCAACATTGCACAAAGAATGTACTGTCAGGTCAGCTTTTATGTCAACACTGATTATCTTTCCATTACCTTTCAGTATGATATCCTGTGAGGTGATTTTAAGGGACCTCACACGAAGTTTAGGTGCTCATCCTTCATTTAGAGGTGAACATTGTGACATTAATGGTACTCCAGTTGTAGATCCAACATGAAATGATGTGACACACAGTTCTATATTCCACTCCAAGTCAACTCTGATGCAATATACAACCAGGAAATCTAAACCAGGAATGACTTCACAGCTAATGCTGATCATAGGAAGAACTTCTACATCAAACCAGAAGTTATCTTTCCCCCTCTCAGAAACATATTACTGATGAACTGAGTGACTCTACATGACCTACACCTATGCCACTTAATGCCTGATGCAGTGAATTTAATTTAATTTTTCCAAGTATGCCCTTACTTGACACAGATATCTGAGAGCCATTATCTAATAAAAATTTATGCCATTTTCCTTTTATGTGTGGTCAGAAAAAAGTTTGCCACTGATTTTGCACTTGAGCTAACACTTACTGGGAGTTCTATATGTGAAAATACTGCCAGCCCCTCACCCCCCCCCCCCCCCCCCATCCCTCCTCCCAACCCCCACATTTAATTGTGAGTTGTGAGGCGCAAGGTCTGCCCTGTGGCTGTTTCCCACACATCTGTGAATGTCTGTCCATACAATTCTGCTCAGAATGTCAAAACCCTCCCCATACCCTTGACCACTGCTCTCTGCAATCATGCCTCATATGCCCTGTACATCCACATCTAAAACATTTAACATTTATATTCAAAATGACGACCTCCTTCTGCCAAGACTTGGTGACCACATCAGTTTCACTGCTTCACTTAGAGTCTTTGCAAATTACATCCAAACTCTTCAGGGCACTTATGGCTGTATCTCCCATAAAAATGTGTCAAGTGCTTCCTGCTCAGCTTCCTGAAAGATAGCTTTGTTAGCATTATCATCTTCTGTGAGCTAATATCTATTGACATTAGTTTTGTGAATATGGTTAACAAAACTCTACACTGATTCCCCATGCTTCTGAAACATGATGTTAAGTGTTGTGGCGTAACAAGCTAGCTACGCCACACTGAAGTAGCCGAAAGGGCACGCGTCAACTCACGCCATCTTGCGTTAAGTCTGAAACAGGATACTCTATGAATGCTATAAAGAAAAGAACGGAGCTTAGGTTTACTTAACTTTAATTTCCTTGTGGTACATATCTCTTGATAATACAAGTGAGACTCTATCCAGATATGGTTAACTGCACCTTGCTAGGTCGTAGCCATGGACTTAGCTGAAGGCTATTCTAACTGTCTCTCGGCAATTGAGAGAAAGGCTTCGTACGTGTAGTCGCTAGCAATGTCGTCCGTACAACTGGGGCGAGTGCTAGTCCATCTCTCTAGACCTGCTGTGTGGTGGCGCTCGGTCTACGATCACACAGTGGCGACACGCGGGTCCGACATGTACTAATGGACCGCGGCCGATTTAAAGCTACCACCTAGTAAGTGTGGTGTCTAGCGGTGACACCACATTCCTCCCCCGCAAATCGGTGAATGGTCGTGTGATAAGGCTTCCGCCCGCCGTGGGGAGGACCCCATGTTGACGTATGCGATGAGGTGGGGAGCCTAACAACAGGCGAGGCTGTGCCACCCGCACCCGGCCATTCGGTCCGAGGGGAGCTAGGAAACGCCTGAAAACCGTCCAGGGTGCACGACAACATGTGGTGTATGCGCCCGTAATGAGACAGGAGGGGCCGAAGGGTCAACCTCCATTGCGTCGGGGGATCCGACGCACGATGACGACATCTGGTCCGGAGCGGGCAAGAGTTCCATGGCGGAGGACAGCTGGTCACGGGAAGCGATCGGCGGCGCGTGACCCAGGGAGGCACTGGGCGGCTGCAGCGAAGCGTCCACTGTGGGCGGCGCCGGCGGGAGAACAGGCGGCGGCGGCGGCGGCATGTAGCCATCAGGCAATAGGGAAGGCAGCGTCGGTAACACCTGGGGATGAGGCGAGGCAGTAGATGGCTCCCCAGGGCGCTGACCGGACGGCACCGTCGCTGAAAGCAGACGGGGAGCGGCAGAACCCAGGCGACGACAGAGGCGCAGCTGATTGAGATGCCGACGCACCTCACCAGAGGCCCCCAAAACCAAAGACATCGTGCGGCCGAGGCAGCAAAGAATGCGCCCTGTGAGCCAACGCCGTGAACCTCGATAGGTGCGATAGAAGACAACATTGCCAGGAGCAAAAGCAGGAGTCTGCCGCTGCACAGGAACCTGATGCGGCGGATGCAGCAAAGACATCAAGGTACGATGAGGACGACCATGGAGCAACTCAGCTGGCGAGCGACCATCGCGGGGCTGAGATCGATACGAGGACAAAAACAGCAATAACGCGTCCTCCCGAGAATGCGACTCTGTCAACTTCAACATCCGTGACTTGAAAGTCCGGACCAATCGTTCAGCGGCACCGTTTGACTGAGGCGAAAACGGCGCGGATGTCAGATGTTGAATATCATTGGCCTTGCAGAATGACTGAAATTCTGCGGACATGAATTGTGGGCCATTGTCGGAAACAATAGTCTGCGGAAGACCTTCAATGCAAAAAATAGCAGACAATGCTTGGATGGTGGCAGATGACGTCGTGGAAGACATCCGGACAACAAAAGGAAAATTATTGAAAGAATCGACCACAACCAACCATCGAGCATTCCAGAATGGACCGGCAAAATCTATGTGCAAGCGTTGCCAAGGGGAAGTGGCTTTCGGCAAATCGGCGAATGGTCGTGTGATAAGGCTTCCGCCCGCCGTGGGGAGGACCCCATGTTGACGTATGCGATGAGGTGGGGAGCCTAACAACAGGCGAGGCTGTGCCACCCGCACCCGGCCATTCGGTCCGAGGGGAGCTAGGAAACGCCTGAAAATCGTCCAGGGTGCACGTCAACATGTGGTGTATGCGCCCGTAATGAGACAGGAGGGGCCGAAGGGTCAACCTCCATTGCGTCGGGGGATCCGACGCGCGATGACGACATCTGGTCCGGAGCGGGCCATAGTTCCATGGCGGAGGACAGCTGGTCACGGGAAACGATCGGCGGCGCGTGACCCAGGGAGGCACTGGGCGGCTGCAGCGAAGCGTCCACTGTGGGCGGCGCCGGCGGGAGAACAGGCGGCGGCGGCGGTGGCATGTAGCCATCAGGCAATAGTGAAGGCAGCGTCGGTAACACCTGGGGATGAGGCGAGCCAGTAGATGGGTCCCCAGGGCGCTGACCGGACGGCACCGTCGCTGAAAGCAGACGGGGAGCGGCAGAACCCAGGCGGCGACAGAGGCGCAGCTGATTGAGATGCCGACGCACCTCACCAGAGGCCCCCAAAACCAAAGACATCGCGCGGCCGAGGCAGCAAAGAATGCGCCCTGTGAGCCAACGCCGTGAACCTCGATAGGTGCGATAGAAGACAACATCGCCAGGAGCAAAAGCAGGAGTCTGCCGCTGCACAGGAACCTGATGCGGCGGATGCAGCAAAGACATCAAGGTACGATGAGGACGACCATGGAGCAACTCAGCTGGCGAGCGACCATCGCGGGGCTGAGATCGATACGAGGACAAAAACAGCAATAACGCGTCCTCCCGAGAATGCGACTCTGTCAACTTCAACATCCGTGACTTGAAAGTCCGGACCAATCGTTCAGCGGCACCGTTTGACTGAGGCGAAAACGGCGCGGATGTCAGATGTTGAATACCATTGGCCTTGCAGAATGACTGAAATTCTGCGGACATGAATTGTGGGCCATTGTCGGAAACAATAGTCTGCGGAAGACCTTCAATGCAAAAAATAGCAGACAATGCTTGGATGGTGGCAGATGACGTCGTGGAAGACATCCGGACAACAAAAGGAAAATTACTGAAAGAATCGACCACAACCAACCATCGAGCATTCCAGAATGGACCGGCAAAATCTATGTGCAAGCGTTGCCAAGGGGAAGTGGCTTTCGGCCATGAAAAGAATATCCGCGGCGGTGCGGATTGTGGTTCGGCACACGCCATGCAAGAAGAGCACATATTCGTAATCGCAGCATCGATTCCGAACCAAGTACAGTGCTGACGAGCAAGTAGTTTCGTGCGCACGATACCCCAATGTCCTTGGTGAAGGAGCCGTAAGACAGAGGACTGTAACGAACGCGGGACCACTACTCTGGACTGATCATTATCAGAACGCAACAACAAAACACCACGTCGTACAAAAAGTCTCTCCTTGGGAGCAAAAAATCGGCGAACCAACGGATCCGTGATCCGCAACTGTGACAAGGGCCATTTCGTAGCAACAAAACGCAAAACGGTAGCAAGGACAGGGTCAGCTGCTGTGGCTGTAGCTACACGACGAAAATCAATCGGAAACGAGTCGACCACATCATCGGTTTCCGAATCAATGAACATGCAAGCAAGTTCGGAAGAATCGAACGCTTTATCCGCAGCAACAGACAAACAGGACAACGCATCGGCGTTTCCGTGCTTAGCAGTGGACCGATACAAGATATCGTAGCGGTACTGCGAGAGGAAAATAGACCAGCGAATGAATTTCTGCGCTGTACGTGGAGGTACAGGCTTGTGCGGATGAAAAAGCGATGTCAAAGGTTTGTGGTCCGTGATGATGGTAAAGTGACGACCATACAAGAAATCATGAAACTTCGTAACACCAAACACGAGAGCCAAAGCTTCTTTCTCTATTTGTGAATAATTGCGTTGCGCAGACGAGAGCAATTTTGACGCAAAGGCAATAGGGCGATCTTGCGATCCATCTTTGTGCGCAAGCACAGCACCGATCCCGAAATCCGATGCATCTACCATCAACAAAAGGGGTTTCTGGGGATCGAATGGCGTAAGGCAAGTATTTGGAAGCAACGCCGATTTCAACTGGCGAAAGGCGCGTTCGCATTCCGTCGTCCAGACGAACGGAACACCTTTACGGCGTAAGCGATGAAGCGGAGCTGAAATGGAAGAGGCATTGCGCAGAAAGCGATGATAATAGTTTATTTTACCCAGCACACTCTGTAGCTGCTTTAAATTCTGCGGCGAAGGTAAGTCCAGTATGGCACGGAGGTGCTCTGGACTGGGGTGTATGCCTTGGGCATTGATGACATGTCCCAGATACGGTAAGTCACGAGCAAAAAACACACATTTGTCCTTCCTCAAGCGAAGACCATTTTGCCGCAATACCTGAAATAATGTGCGTAGGTGGGCTAAATGTTCGGCTTCTGTCTTGCCAGAGATCACAATATCGTCCAGATAGTTTGCAGCAGTAGGGACCGACGCACAAACAGTTTGTAAATATTGCTGAAACAATGCAGGGGCGGAAGCGCACCCAAATGGCAGTCTTTTGAAGCGATACAACCCAAGATGCGTGTTAACCACCAAGACGCGCTGGGATTCTTCGTCCACCGGTATTTGCAAGTACGCATATGCTAGGTCTAACTTCGAAAAATATGTTCCCGGGCACAGTGTGTCAAAAAGATCTTCCGGGCGGGGCAAAGGAAAAGTAGCAGTCACAAGTTGTGGATTCACAGTTGCCTTGAAGTCCACGCAAAGTCTCAATTTTCCAGAAGGTTTTTTCAAAATAACTAAGGGTGAGGCCCAGAGAGAAGCCTGCACACGTTCAATGACACCTTGTGATTCTAAATCGTTTAATGTTCTGGCGACCTCATCACGCAATGCGTGGGGAACATTGCGCGCTCTGAAAAATTTCGGTTGCGCGTTTACTTTCAGTTCCAAATGAGCTTCATAGTTCTTAGCACAACCAAGGCCCGGTGCAAAAATGTCTGCAAATTCGTCACATAGACGAGAAACACTGGCGGAAGGCACAGTATGGTTCACTGATAGGACCTGATTGACGATAGACAAGTTAAACAACTGAAATAAATCTAAACCAAACAAGTTCACTGCAGAAGAAGAACGAAGGACGTAAAAAGACACAAGTTTTGTTTGTCCCTTGTGTGTGGCAAGAAGAGTGCACTGTCCTAATACAGGGATAGCTTGTCTGGAATAACTATTTAACTTAACATTTGCGGCACGCAACGGAGGTGCGCCCAGTTGTTTGTACGTGGCGTGATTGAGCAGTGAAACTGCAGCTCCGGTATCGAGTTGGAACGGTATCACTTGTCCGGCAAAGTCCAAATCTACAAAAAGTTTGTTGTCCTGCTCACGACAAGAGCGACTGTTTTGTGCAACTTGAACAGACACTGGAACAGAATCACGCGCGACGTGACGGGACTTCCGTCGACGGCGACACACACTTTTTGTGGGACGAACACAGTCACTGCTAGCGAGAGGAACACTGGGCGGAGTGGCAGTAACTACGTGAATGTCCATGGGCGAAGGTTCCCGAGCCTGAGTGTCCTTGGTTCGATTCCGGCGTGAAGCAAAGGGCCTGGAATGGTTGTGATTGTCTGATCTGAGCTTTTTCTGGCAAACACTTTGAACATGTCCTTTCTTATTACAGAAAAAGCAAATAGCCTGGCGTGACGGGCACTTCTCACGCGAATGTCTAGTTGCACACCGCGGGCATGATTTTAGAGCTGCATTGGCATGCTTACGCGGCACACGTGTTTGCGAGCTAGGCTGCAGCTGCGTGGACGTGCGCGAGGGCCAGTTAGCGTCCCGTGCTGCGCGCCCGGCGGGCCGGTTAATGTGACACACTGCTGGCGAAGTTGCAAATGAGTCCTGAGCAAAGTCTAGTGTGTCTTGCCTATCCAATATGTCTATCACTTATTGAAGGGAGGGATTAACTAGTTTCAAAATCTGTTCCCGTATACGAACATCGGAAACGTTCTGTGCAATTGCATCACGCACCATAGTATCTGAATAAGGGAGTCCACATTCACATTCAAACGCACAATCCCTTGTAAGGCCTTGCAATGTTGCAACCCACTCCCTATTAGTCTGACCGGCCGTATGTTTTGTACGAAAGAACGTATACCTTTTTGCAACGACATTTACTGTTTCTTTGAAATAGGCATCTAAAGCAGACAAAATTTCTTCGTATGACAGAGTTGCTACGTCGCGCCGGCGAAACAATTTCACTATCACACGGTAGGTGCACACACCTACACACGAAAGCAAAAATGGCTGCCACTCATTATCTTGAATTCTGTAGACGGCGAGATGAAATCCAAATTGTCGGGACCATTCCGTCCAGCTTTTGTCATCGGGACGAAAAGCAGGGAACGGCGGTGCAACTGCGGGTTGTGGCTGCGGTAGCGATGAAGCGGCGGCGGCCGCATCGTTGTGCAGCGCACGTTGACCCTGGACGAGCTGTCCAAGGGCATCCAATAACGCCTGCGTCTGCTGATTCTGCAAGCGATAAAATTCGGACAGTACATCTGGAGAATGTGGCGAAGCCATGACACAAGCAAATTAATACAATACGAACGCTAAAATCCCATCCTCGTCGCCAAACTGTTGTGGCGTAACAAGCTAGCTATGCCACACTGAAGTAGCCGAAAGGGCACGCGTCAACTCACGCCGTCTTGCGTTAAGTCTGAAACAGGATACTCTATGAATGCTATAAAGAAAAGAACGGAGCTTAGGTTTACTTAACTTTAATTTCCTTGTGGTACATATCTCTTGATAATACAAGTGAGACTCTCTCCAGATATGGTTAACTGCACCTTGCTAGGTCGTAGCCATGGACTTAGCTGAAGGCTATTCTAACTGTCTCTCGGCAATTGAGAGAAAGGCTTCGTACGTGTAGTCGCTAGCAATGTCGTCCGTACAACTGGGGCGAGTGCTAGTCCATCTCTCTAGACCTGCTGTGTGGTGGCGCTCGGTCTACGATCACACAGTGGCGACACGCGGGTCCGACATGTACTAATGGACCGCGGCCGATTTAAAGCTACCACCTAGCAAGTGTGGTGACTAGCGGTGACGCCACATTAAGCTGCTTATCATAGTATCTTGATTTATTCTTCCTCCATTATATGTCTACCAGACCTTCTCTGAAGACATGAAACACCTGTGTTTCAGTTAACTTTTTGTGATACATCACATACTTCCTAGAGATCCCTGCTAGTTTTAGCTTTGCTGTACTCAATAGTTTCTCATTACCCCAATTTTCCAACCTAGTGGCCATCTTCAGATTATCAAAAAATACAAAGATATCCTCCCTTAATTTACCCAAATATTGTGTACCCAGTGCAGAACTGTTAGTGTCCAGGATAGGTGCACTAGGATGCATCCATTCCCTCCTTTCCTCCTTTAGATGCCCAATTCTGCCTGTAACTGAGCTACTTGATTCATTAACTGCTGAAAAACAGCCTGAGCCAAAAGTCACTTCTCCATATTGCCTAATTACTACCAACCTAAGCATCAGTATACTGAAAATGAAAGGATGAGTAAAGGACAGAAAAGCAACCATTAAGGCTCAAACAAATCTTTGAATTCAGCAATTATTCATATTGTTGTGGAGGACATCCTTGCTCCAGAACATTCAAGGTTCTGGCTGCTGTGTTCTGGCTATCCATCTTCTTCTTAATGTCAGTCCTCAGCAGTCATCCTGACACCAGTTATAACTTTGTTGCAGTTGGAGAAGATCCAGAGATTGGTTGCAATGAATTGTTTATTGAGGCTTGATTACAATCATAAGTGGGAGGCAGGGGGAATATTACACCATCTCTCAGGAGGCAGCCTATGGCTGCTGACTATGCACCCCTCTGCTGAGCAGCTGGTGCTGCATTGCCAGGTTCTGATGTTTCCTTGACATAGTGATTATGACTGGTGGTGACATACACAGCGAAGTGAGGCTGCATCCTACTCCTGATTCTCATAGTATAAAGACCTTCTGTTTGTACCTCAGCAGTGGCAGAGAAGGCTGGACCCTGGTAGTATACTCTCAGGATGGCAACACAGTATAGAGCTGCCCCTGGCAGCCAGAAGCATGTGTAGCTGGCAGTGGTTCAGGTCTTGGCTGGGACAGAAGTGTCTGCTTTATTGGCACGGTGTAGAGGAGCACAGGCTCAATGTCACATCACTTCCCGGTTGTTCTATAATAATGGACTGGTTCCAACTTTCTTAAATAGGGCTTCCCTGTGCTGATTTCTGCTGTTTACCATGGTTAGTGTGCCACACTGAACTGCCTGTAACATGTTGGTGTCCTCCCAGCTGTTGTAACTGCATTGGAATACTGCTGCATACTGTGTCACATATTGACGGCAAGTCTCATCTGCTATCACTGTTGCAATTCACTGTCCGTGCAGCCCCTTTGCTGGCTACAAGCAACTTATCAGTGACCTGGTTTCAACATAATGCTCTTCTGGTAGTTCCAAGACTATTTTATAAGGTTGACTAAATCTTCTGTCAATTCTTGGTAGAACTTGTTTATAACTTTATCCCTTTATGTGACAATTTTGTTCCTTAATGTTCAATAAATCCATCACGAATGTGTTGCACCAAGAAAAGATTAATTGTAATCACACCTATAAAACAGAGATGATCGAAGTCAAGTAGCATACTTCTAATATTTTGTAATGCACTTCAAAATCAGTTACAAGTCAGTCTGCTATTTTTTGACAGTATATCTGAATATTCTGCAGTAGATTGTTAGACCAAATACATGGTCTTCAAAATATTAAAATTTCTTTTTTGTGCAGTTGAGGACTACTTTTCAGCTTCCCAACATTTTACATGTCCTTTTGGTATAAAATAACCAAACACTATCTTATCCTAATGATTCTAGTGTAAAGTTTTACTTGCCATTCATGGGTACAGTACCTGACCACAAGTTTTATTTCTAATTTTAGTTGTTATAAATTCTAGTCATAGTTTTCTCTGTGTTCAAGTATTCCTGTGTGTATAAGTTTGTTTAAAGTTTAGTCTATGCATATTTATGGAGTTGTAACAGATTTTGATATTTCCTGATCCAATCACATGAATGTGTCCACCACCTACAGTTGACATAAATGTGAAATAACCACTCACAGGCAACAGATGGCAGCACTAGCAGTGTAGACTATATAAAGCATGTAGGAGGGACATGGAAAACAGAACAGTCACTGTAATAATGTGAAAGTGAAGCAGTTTATCTGATATCCAAAAGGGAATCATCATTGGCTTTTAGGCCAATGATGGAAACATTTCTGGAATGGTTAAGTATTTCAATTGTTCAAATGTTACACTGGTTGAAATATACTCTGCATGGCAAAATTGTTCTATCCAAAACTGTTGCTGCAGCAACTCTGGTACACAATGTGCCATACAATGATAGGGATGAACAATGGCTGCAGACATATTTGTGTTTGAATAGATGTGCAGCTTTTGGGTGACTGAGCATGCAGATGAACCTAGGGTCTACTAACTGTTTCTTCTCAATGACTGTTCAGTGGAAGTTCCTGTGTATGGGCCTCCACCAGTGACAAAGGCTGGAACTTGCACACAAATACCAGAACTGGACATTCTCTGAGTGGGGACAGGTGGCCTTTTCAGTTGAATCACATTTTTATGCTCTGCTGGATAGATGGCCTTTGGTGAGTATGGTGTGAAATGTCTGAAACAAAATAACTTGCTACAATTGATGGAAGCATCCACGCCAGAGGAGTGAACATTAAGGAGTGCGGAATGGTTTTTGGAATTCCCTGAAATATATCATCATTCTGTAAGGCACAATGGATCATCACAAGTATCATCTATCCTCGAGTTTGTTTCTCCTTAGCATGATGAACATCTACCAGCAGGGCAATGCAATGTGTGACACAGCTTGTAGTATATGTGAGTAGTTCAAACAGCACCAGGCTGAGTTTACCAAACCCCCTTGAGCACTAAACACCCAGATTTAAACCCAATCAAGAGTCTTTAGGGCCACCTCGATTGCACTGTACATAGCACAGCTGACCATGGCAGCTGAGCTGACATGGCTTCATATGCCTGTCAGTACCTTTCACAACCTCACTGACTCTTTTCCTGCATGTCTCACAGTGATCCATGCTGCAAAAGGTGGTTATTCAGGCT
Organism: Schistocerca nitens; assembly: GCF_023898315.1. Taxonomy (NCBI): domain Eukaryota; kingdom Metazoa; phylum Arthropoda; class Insecta; order Orthoptera; family Acrididae; genus Schistocerca; species Schistocerca nitens. The sequence continues at coordinate 358,639,989 of NC_064616.1, read as the reverse complement.
TTTGACTGGTGGGTCACATTAATGTGGCTGGACAATGTAGTAGGATCATTTTGTTAGGTTTGCTCATAGTTGATCTCTTGTTCCAAATCTTTATAAGTTTGGCCTTCAGTGTCAGCAGAATTCTCACTTGAAATATCGTTAAAGGAAATCCCTGTAGTCACTGGATGGTGTAGTGTTTGTCAGTAACATTGTCTTTGTCTGTATTCTTTGTGTACCGTTGTTGATATGTTGTCTGTAACATCATTTTTTCCATCCATCTTCTAGTGTCTTGCAGTATATGTCTAATGTCTTTGTGTGTTAGGTGCAGCTTTTTTGCTAAGTCCAACACATGACAGTGGAAGAAGTTGTGTTGTAGAGACCTGTGGTGGAGGTAAGTTCTTATGGGACCAAACTGCTGAGGTCATTGGTCCTCATGTTTACACACTACTTAATGTAACTTAAACTAAGTTATGCTATGGACAACACACACACACCCACGCCTGACGGAGGACTCAAACCTCCGACGTGGGGTGACGCGCGAACTGTGGCAAGATGGCTACCCTGCATGGCAGTTGTGGAGACCTCCATTCTCTACATGTTCATTCAGGCTCCTTATTTATATGATAGACACATGCTGGATAAGGGCAGTCATGAAATAAAACATGCACAAGCCACGGATCAACATACCTCGTTCCCAGCCACTCCAGAGGGCTGGGGAAGAAGTTTTATACAGTATATAAGCATGTCTTATTACTGGTGTCCTATTCTCTTTGTTATTTATCCCTTCTCCCAAATTTTTACTATTGTGGGGTTTTAATACCATCCTCTGTGATTGCTGACACTATGTTCTGGTGTAACCACAAGCACCAGAATGAAGATGCGGCATGCAAGGGTAGAGAAGGCAGTGAGGAAATGGCAGCCAATGGTGGGTGGAATGTGTCCATGCCATGCCAAGAGCAACACCTGGCAGGAGGTAATTTAAGCGACACTCCTGCTAGCCTCAGCCGCTCAGATTGGCACTGGATATTGCATGTTGGTTATCAGTGATGCAACAACCTACCTGAACAGTTCACACATCAAGGACTCTAAATTATATTGCTTGCCGCCCCTCGTAAGCGACTCCCACATGAAAATCTCCAAAGTTAAGTACTGTCAATTGCTTTCTGGAAATAAAACTCTTAATGTTATTTGTTTGAAATTTTTGTATAGCATTCCAAGAATGCTGCATCCTGTAGGCACCCAATTAACAATGAGTGGGCAAGACCCCACACACCATATCATATTTATCTCTTATCAACCAGTATGTACCAGCCCTGTACTGTGTGATGACGTCTATGAACTACATAGCCAAGATTTTGTCAAAGGGGAGGGTGTCAATTTGTATAGACCTTAACAAGACTCATGTTTTTCATTTATTCTTAAAATTTCCATAAAGGATGATAAAACATTTTATTTGACAATGACTTTAGAGGTTTCACAAAGCAGAGATATAATCCCCTTACTTAGGAGCGCTGTATTTTGACAAAGCACTAAGAAACTGTGATGCTCCATTCTCTCTTCACCCTCCAAGGTCATTTTTCATTCTTCTTCTTTCAGTCTGGATTTTGGCTGAGGAAGTGATTAGAAATTGACGTGAGCTAATGGCTGTTGAAATAAATAGACCTGTTCTGTTCTGTTCAACAGAGGACCCAGAAAAATGTTTGATGGTGAAAATGAAAGAATCACCTTATGCTTTCCCAGATTTCCTCATTTAAGTATGCATGTAAGAAAGATCATTTTGTGCATTAAAGAATGTCCCTGCAGATGAATGCATATGTCTATATGAGGAGAAGATTTTGGACAAAACAGGGAGATAGTAATGCAGGACAAAAGTCAGGTCAGATGAATTCAAGCAGCCCACTGAAAAACTCTTTTACAAATGAACAAACTATGGAATGTGTTGTAATCCTGTACCTCTTCTGCACTCCACAAACTCCTCCCTATCATTTCTTATTGGAACTGGTTTTCTTAATTGACTACCACCCAAGTGACCAGATTGGGTGACATTTTGCCATTTGGGTGCTAGTGATAGAGCATTGCACATTTTTTTAAAAAAATTCAACCATCACAATTTGGGCAATATTTTTGTTGCTCCACATGATTTCTGGGCAACACAGACAAATGAAACTGAGTTTTTATGCACTGATTTTATTTGATGCTTTTTGTAATGATACTTATCACTCCACTGCCTTGTGAAATACCAAAATATTACAACCAATGACTTCTACCAGGCTCCAAATAACGAATCCAGTGCTAACATTAGACTGCTATACACAGGCAATTAGGCTATTATAGTAGTGCACACATATTTGTAACTGATCATGACGCTAGTGGATGAATCAAAATCAATTTTCCTCTTATTTCTTGTTACAAACTTATTCATAATTAGAAGCTATCACAACAACAAACAACACAAAAACAATAAACCGGAGTACTTACATTAAATTCAACTGCAAATAACAACTGAAGTGGTGAACGAAACAACAACTGAGCTCAAACAAGACCAACAATTGGTCTTGGCTATAGCAGGGACGCATGACAGATGATAGTACTATGGATGTATAGATAATTTAAAGCTATCGTTGGCCTTGCTGATTACTGAAAGTGCATATCCCTTTATCATCATATAATTGAAAGTCAAAACACCTATCAGTTTCACTAGAGGGCAACTAGGTCCCATATAATTTCATTTACTGTTTAAGGGGAGGGGGGTCTGGACCTTCTGGAACCCACCTACGGCAATGGACTTGTGTCTATGAGCTGTCTTCCACTAATGTGGTCCCAAAAGTTTCTCTGAGCTGTTGTAACATTACTCAAGAGGTGGAGATGGTTTTACTGTGTAATGGCCACAAAGCATACCGTGCACTCAAAGAGTGCACATTGATAACTTGTTAGTATATGAACTGGTAAGTTGTATTACTTAGTTTAAATTCTTGCCACTCTGAGAAGCAGTTTCTCTGCTTTTTCTATTGTGTGTCTCATTTGATTATTAAATGATAATTTCTGGACAATATTTTCTCCCAGGAATCTTATCATCATTAACATTATTTACATTTATGCCTGTATGTATTTGGAAATTCCCTTTGAGTAATATGAGTAACATCATATTGCTAGGTGTTGACAACTTATGTTGTCAGCACCATTGGTGCATGAAAAGTAGTGTGTCAGCAGTTTTGGGTTCTTCATGCATACTTGAATCCTAAGAAACTATGGCTCTGAGCACTATGTGACTTAACTTCTGAGGTCATCAGTTGCCTAGAACTTAGAACTAATTACACCTAACTAACCTAAGAACATCACACACATCCATGCCCGAGGCAGGATTCGAACCTGCTACCGTAGCGGTCGCTTGGTTCCAGACTGTAGTGCCTCGAACCGCACAGGCACTCCGGCCGGCCCTCAGGAACTATGATGGACCAATTGTTCACATAAAGAATGACTCCATCAAGACAGTGGTCCCCACCCAGAAGATGTAGGAGAATCTCAATGGTGATGTGCTTAAAAAAGGGTCTACATATAGCACTCTTTTCTTTATTTGTTTAATGCATTTTTATTTCACACTTGTTATTCACCCACTCTGTCTTTACATTAGCCCTACAGGTTCATGAAAGTGACCAAACATCTGGGAGCACCAAATAATACCAAAACTGTCTGCAGTGAGTATCAATATAACAACTAGATTTTTTCATTTCAAGTTTTGGTTAATTCAGAAGGCCTGATTTATTGTATCATTTAATGATTTATTCTTCCTAAAGCTGAACTGATTTGGACTTAGTGTCAGGAGTTCCCTGCGAGATTTTAGGTAGTTGGACAGGAGTAACCCTGAACTTAAGTTAGAGTATTTAAAGGGCATGTTGGCGTGTCGCAATTTGGGTGGTCTGAATTCGGTTTATGTAATTTTTATCTCAAAATTGAAATGTTCCCACCTCCCACAATGATAATATTGAAAACAGTTAGTAAATGAAAGCATTTTAGAACCGACAACTTGTCTTGAGGATGATTTCTTCTGTTAACCTGCTGTCAACAATGGTACAGGGCTTTTTCAATTCTTTGAATAAAATGCAAAGTTCCTTCATGGCTATTTATTCAGTCCAAGAAAAATCTCTTCATATACTGTGCCATAAATGGTACATTCCATTTTTATCATAATGTAGCGGCACCACCATTTAAGATAGGGAAAGTTAGTTTTGTGCAATATTCTGAGCACAAATTACAGCCAGATATGGGCTGGATTGCAGTGATTTACGCATACCAATGGCTGCGAAGTAGAATGGAGGCCACACGGCTGTCAAACCTCTGAAAGGAGTAAACACAGTAGTTTGCATGGTGCAAGTTACAGGCAGAAGGGCCCCACTGGTCCAACGTAGGTGTCGTGAGTACGTGACTCAGAGTGGCGTGTTAGCAAAACAGAGGCGCAAAGCTGCGTATAAAGAGGTGTGGGTTTCTAATGAGATTCATTCTAGTGTGGCAGCTCTCCTGGATGGTGGGGCGTGTGACACCACCAGCTACATGCAGCAGCAGATAGGGTGCCAGCATTCCAGTCCATGGCGGGTCACTGGTTTGACCCTCTGAGGCTGATGCGGGGTCCGTAGCCAGCCAGCCAGCGACAGGCCACACTTCGGCTCGCTACAACAGGCAGTTGTCTTGGCTCCCAACCCATGCCAGAGGCATCCCAGGGCGAGGGCAGCAGATTCAGACACAGGATCACGGGCACTTGCGGTCACCGCGATCTCAGCTATGGCAGCGAGGAAGGACACAGCAGGCTGCTCGGTGGCTCCCAGCGGAGCAGTGCTGAGTCAGTGGGGAAGAAGATCGCTGAGTCGGCTGCTGGCGCAGCACTGACGGTGCGAACCTACAAGGCGGACACACTGTACTGCACTGCATTGCACTGGATCACTGGAGCGGTGGCCTCAGTATTGTGGGACCCTGTGACGCAGACTGAGGTGAAAGGGGCACTTTAGTGGAAACAAATAAATCATATGGAAAGCTTAGATGAGTCTTAATACAGTGCCTTCTACCTCTTCCCGCTGCATTTGTTCATCCTGATTCATTCATTGGCAGAATATACCACTACATTTGGTGTCAGAATAGCAGACGTTGTCTATCCAGTATGACATTCAAGCCCACTGCCCGCATTACATTCACAAGATGTGGTGAGTTTTGACAAGTTTTCTTCTGAGTGTGGGACGTTTTCTTTCTCGTTTGTGTTTTGAGTATGGCCTGCCAGGAGGCTCATTTTAGATGCTTTGTGTAGGCATAATTTATTTTTTTTTGTCAGAATAAGTGTTGGTATATTTGGGGCAATAAGATTTATTATTTCCTTCTTTTCGTGGCATTTAATTACTTTGTATTGGTTTGAGTATGTTATTTCCAAGTATGGTGATACTGAGATGTAGGGAGTTGGGTTATTCTTGATTCTTGTACTTAAATGTTTTGTTTTAGGACTAACTGGGAATGAAAGCAACACAACTGTAGAGTCAGGGATGCAAGGTGTGTCGGAACCAGAAGTGGTACAGATTTTGTTGGAAAAAGTAGCACAATTGACAGCAGACAATACACAGTTGAGAAATGAATTAACTTCTAGAAGTGAGTGGGAAACCACATCTGATCAGGCGTTGTTGCCTAGGGTGCAGGAGATTGATCCAGCTGTCACGAGTTTGATTATTTATTTTTGTGGCAAGGCATCTGAGGACGTGTGTTCGTTTGTGAAGGACTTAGAGCCTTCAGCCGTGATGAATGGTTGGTCTGATGAGTTGTTGTTACATATAGCCAAGATTAGATTAACGGGTGAAGCAAAAACATATATAAGGTGTTTTGAGGCCTTAAGGAAGGCAGGACAGATTAAGCAGTTAAAGGAAGGGCTTTTACAAAGGTGCAAAAAACAGAATAGCGCTCGGTACTTTAGGGACAGGTTAAGTATAATGACAAAGAGACAGAGGGAGACGGTAGAGAAATTTGCAGACAGAAAAAAAGAAATTAACGAGTATACTTATGAGTTGGGTCAGAGCAATGAGGTGAATGGTGTTCTGTTGCAGGAGGCTGAGAAAAGGGTACTTGATGTATTTTTGAGAGGGTTACCGGCACACATGTCACAGAAAGTGAGTGAAGGGCCTCCAAAAGATTTGTATTCGGCCATTCAGCTGGCAATACAATGTGAGGAAGAAGACATGGCAACAAGGGTACGTGATAGGCAAACAGTGTTTACAGCGGGTATAAACTGTTGTAAGTGTTGTCGTATGGGACATGTGCAGAGGCAATAAACCCAGTCACCGAGGAATAGAAGAAGGGGTGGAAATCAGCAGCATGGAGGTTGGAGAAATGGAGATAGGAGAGGTGGACAAGCGTTAAACAGCAGACGAGGCCCAAGACCCACTTAAGGGAGCTCCCATTTAATTTGGATGCTATTAATATGTATGCAGAAGTGGAGTGTTCAGTGGCAGGAGCCATAGGAACAAAAAAGTTTAAGATTTTCTTGAACACAGGGGCGCAAGTGTCAGTGGCTACTAGGAATATAATGGGACGAAGGAAGCTAGACCCAGCACGTTATACGTTGCGTGGAGTGGGGGATAAGGAGGTCATGACTTTGGGGTCAGTGACAGTTGACTTTCGAATAGAGAAAGTCCGATTTAATGTTCGCATGGAGGTAGTACCATGGGTAAGCGAGGGCTACGACATGATCCTAGGAGTAGATTTCTTGCAGCAACATCATACCAAAATTTACCTTGGACAACAAACTGTGGAACTTAGTGGAATGTTATTTCAGCTAGGGGAAACTGTTGTCAATGCCGAGCTGTCACAAGGGGTGTTCATCACAATGAACAAATCAATTGAACCGCATACATTAGCATTATGGCTTAATTCCCATGAGTGTGTGTCTAGTAGCACCGGGAAGTCACTTTGGGTAAGTGTGGAGTCAAATCTACCTGTGGGTACAGTATGTGTTATTGAACCACTGCAGGATAATGAAGTTTTAGGTCAATTGGGTTGTTTTGTGAAATGTAGTGTTGTATGCATACAGGAGGGGAATGATGGGCTAGTAGTTTCCGTGAACGTGGATAATTTTAGCATTGTAGACGCGAATTTGAGGAAAGGAGTTTTAGTAACAAATTTCGATGTGCCAAATGATGAAGATTGGTGTTTGAGAGGTAGGCAAAGCGATCAAACACTAACTGCTGATAGAACTGCATTGCATGACAAAATTAAGCATTTGAAAGGAAGAGAAAGAGAGCTCATGGAAGAATTATTGTGGAAATTTAATGATTTATTTTTTCCACAAGGGCCGTTACCAGCAACTCTATTAGTTCAACACAGGATACCAACAGGGATGAAGCACCTGTTTACCATAAACCATACAGAATAACAAGGTATTTTCAGTTGATTGTGGAGGATTTCATTGATCAGCAGCTTGCGGACAGTATTATAGAGCACAGAAATAGTTGCTGGGGAGCGGGCATTGTCATTCTGCCTAAAAAATCTATGGATGGAACTAAGAAATACAGGTTCTGTTTTGACTACCGATACCTCAATAATAAGACAATAATTGACGCATACCCCATTCCAAACATGTCAGAGAGTTTGGATCACTTTGGACAGTGCCAGAAATTTTCTACGATGGGTTTGACAAGTGGTTATCGTCAGTTAGAGGTGGCTCCAGACAATCGTCCAAAAACTGCGTTCTCTACATCTGGAGGCCATTAGAATGCCATTCGGTTTGAAAAATGCTCCAGCAATATTTCAGAGGTTGCCAGACAGTGTCTTGATGGGTTTGAAACCACGACAGTGTCTGGTCTATTAGCATGACATTATAGTGTTTTCAAGTAGTATGGATCAACAGACAGCGGTTAAGGGATGTCTTTATAAGGTTAAGAGCAGTTTGTTTGACGTTGAGCCTGGAGAACTGTCTTTTTGCATTAGAAAAAGTAAAATATTTGAGTCATATTATCAGTAAGGATGGAATGGGAACAGATCCGAGATTGGTACAGGCTCTAAGGGATTTTCGGGAACTGAAAACAGCTAAGGAAGTGCAGTCATTCATTGGAATTAGCAATTTCTATTGAAAGTTCGTGAAGGGTTTTGCAGCTTTAGCACAGCTATTGATGTGATTGATAAGGAAGGATGTGAAATTTGAGTGGACAGAAGAGTGTCAGAAAGCGTTTGACGAACTGAAAGAAGAGTTAACATCAAGTCCGGTTCTTGTTTTCCCAGATTTTGAAAAGAAGTTTATACTAGCATGCGATGCATCCAATCAAGCATTAGTGTGTGTTCTTAGTAAGGAAATTGATGGGAAAGAACATCCTGTAGCCTATGTGTCTAGGCAGTTGAATCCAGCAGAGAGGAATTACTCAACAACTGAGAGGGTGCTGCTTAGTGTAATTTATGGAATCATGAATTTTAAATGTTATTCCTATGGGAAAAGATTTTGGGTAGTGACAGATCATGCTGCATTGGAGTGGTTGTTGTGTTTGAAGGATCCATCCACTAGACTAGCTACATGGGCTGTGAGGCTTAGTGAATTCGACCACGAGTTAGTGCACAAGCCTGGAAAGAGGCACGGTAATGCGGATGCACTAAATAGGAAGGTGGTAAAAGTAGAAGTCATAGGTTATGACCTAGCAGTATGGCAAGAATTACAGGATGCAGACAACTATCATAAATTGTATTGGATACAGTGACAATTTAGTATGCTCAGCGAAGCTGAGGGATGAGGTTTTAAAGATATGATCACGTGTTATCTGTTCATAGAGGGTGTAGAGCAACGAGTAGGAGAGTGGCAGAGAGGTATTGGTGGAGAGGTAGGAAAGTGGATGTGGATCAGTATGTCAAGAATTGTATACCATGTCCGCAGAGAGCAGATTTGATCCGGAAGCAGATACAGCTACAACGATTGCCAGAAGCGACATGTCCATTTTCTTTGTTGGGTTCAAATGGTTCAAATGGCTCTGGGCACTATGGGACTTAACATCTGTGGTCATCAGTCCCCAAGAACTTAGAACTACTTAAACCTAACTAACCTAAAGACAGCACACACATCCAAGCCCGAGGCAGGATTCAAACCTGCGACTGTAGGGGTCACGCGGTTCCAGACTGTAGCGCCTAGAACCGCTCAGCCTCTTCTGCCGGCTTCTTTGTTGGAGATTGTTGTCTTAGGACCTTTTAGGCGAACACCATCAGGGAACAGAGTCGTTCTTAGAATAATAGACCATTTTTTGAGGTATGTGGATATGGTGGCTATGCCAAAATCAACAGGCAGCGATGGTCTTGCAACTGTTAGTAAACAACTGTATTTTGAAGTTTGGTGTACCGGAGACAATGATTACTGACCAAAAGACCAACTTCATGGCAGATTTAATGAAGAAACTGTGTAAATTGTTCAACATAAAGAAGTTGAGAACGAGCACATTGCATCCACAGGCCAATGGAAGGACAGAACGGGTAGACAGAACAATCGGGAAGATGCTGAGTTTTTCTGTGGATTCTCATCACTGTCAGTGGGACAAGTATTTGAAGCATATTGTATGTGCATACAATGCAAAAGTCCATACCAATACTGGTTTTTCTCCATATGAGGTGGTGTACAAGCCAAAAATGACGTCACCGTTTGATGTGGTGAGGCTACAGAAAGGAAGGAAGGACCATTGAATCTGTATGTCAGTTCACAAGGACAATTCGGTATATTTGGAAATGGGTACAAAAGGCGAATACAATGGCTTTGGAAAGGCAAGAAGACGCAGTAAAGCGGAAAGGAAGTTTACCGCAGTATAGAGTGGTGCAGTGGGTAACGCTGTCCAACCTTTATATGCAAAAAGGGAAAAAGAAGAAGTCACCTCTCGAGGTATCAAGGGCCATACAAAGTGGTTGAAACCACATCCCCAGTTAATGTTAAGCTTCAGTTGCCAACTAGAATAACGATAGTACACATTGGGTGGTTATGGCCATTTAAGGATTGCCTGGATGTGATTCCAGGCATGTTACAGGAAGGAAAGAGGAAGAAAGAGAGAGTGAAGAGAGGTGCTAAGCACAGAGAAAACCAGGAAGACAGAGTACACCATGAAGTACCATATTCTTTGCGATCTAGAAAGTAGTAGAGTATTTGAACTTTTTCTCGTTTTCCTATCAACTATAATTGGGTTTGCATAGAGTACTTATGCATTGTATTTTCATATGTTGTATGTATTTTCGAATATAGCCTGTTGTGGACTGCAGTCGTTTGAAAGAGGGAGGAAGGGTGAGGGTGACCCCTGTCTTCGGGTCACTGAAAAGGGAGGTGTGGCATCTGACATTTGTGGAGTGTTGTTGGAGGAGAAGTAAATGCAGTTCTGGAGAAATAAATGGGTCAGAGTAAATTTTGCGGTAAAGCCATAATAAATATGTGTTGAATGATGTCAGAGTCATACAATTTCCTGTTTAAAGTTTTAGTTGTCGACAGTGGTCCGGGAAGTCGTGCCTATTGCACCAGTTCATATAATGTAAATTTAAAGAGGAAAATAGTCACACAATCGGTGTTGAATTCGGATCAAAAATAGTGAATGTTGGAGGAAAATCTGTGAAGCTACAAATATGGGACACGTGCATGGTGCAGTTATTTTTAGCCAGGGGGAATGGAATAGACTGTCAAAGGGACATCGTGGAACCAAAATTGAGCACGCAATGGATCAGGATGCATTGGATCTTCTCCACGTATGAGAATTGGGTAGTAGTAGCAAGCTGTTTTGAGCAAGGAGTATTTGCAGAAGCGACACATATAGAGCTGGAGGGGAGTGGAATTTTAGTCAGTGGAACTAAGTGTAACATAATAGGACCAACCTTCCACCTGCGAGTGTCAATTTCAGGAGTCACGTAATTGAATGTTATGAAGCCACAGCTGTACTGGCCAGAAGCCACTTTAGAGTTTTTGCCAAGGCAGAATCTTACCTTGTTAAATCAAACTCTGGAGCCAGTCTTGAGATCTGTAAACCAGTTCGTTTTAGAGCAAGAGGGGCACATATCAGCCAAACAGCTTGTGCGACATGTCAATCAGTAAAGGGAAAGACAACGGCAAACAACGACCATTTTGAGCACCTCTGTGCCAAGTGTCATCACAGCATTAACTTTGTTATGTGTTGTTTTCTTTCTGATCAGGTGGAGAGCTAATTGGAAGAAAGAACCAAGGGTATTCCAAGTCCCAGTGGATTGGTTACCGAGGACGTGAGACGAGTAGGTAGGGGGCTGATCGAGCAGTGGTCGTCCAGTAAGGGATTTTTACGTTTTGTTTCATGTCATGGTTTTAAGGGGCACTAGACTACATTTAAGTTTTCCAATAGTAAGGAAATATGCCATAGTTGTCAACCCAAACAAGTTAAGAGCTAGTTAAGGGTCGACACGGGGACCGGGTTTTTCTGAAGGGGGAATAATGTTGTGGCACCACCGCTTAGGATAGGGAAAGTTAGTTCTGCGCAAATATTCTGAGCACAAGTTACAGCCAGGTGTGGGATGGATTGCAGTGAGTTATGCATACCAATGGCTGCGAAGTAGAATTGAGGCCACAGTGCTGTCAAACCACTGAAAGAAGTAAACACAGCAGCTTGCATGGCACAAGTTGCAGGCAGAAGGGGCCCACTGGTGCAACATTGCTGATTTGAGTTTATAACTCAGAGAAGCAATTTAGCAAAACAGAGGCACACAGCTGCGTATAAACAGGTGCGGGTTTCTAACAAGATTCATTCAAGTGTAGCAACTCTCCTGTATAGCGGGGCGTATGACACCAACAGCCACACGCTGCAGCAGATGGGGCGCCAGTGTTCCAGTCCACAGCAGGTCGCTGGTTCGACCCTGTGAGGCTGACGCGGGGTCCGTAGTCAGCCAGCCAGCGGCGGGTCACTCTTCGGCTCACTACTGCAGGCAGTCATCTTGGCTCCCAATGCATGCTGGAGGCATCGTGGGGCGAGGGCAGCAGATTCGGACCCTGGATCGTGGGTGCTTATGGTCGTCGTGATCTCAGCTATGGCAGTGAGGAAGGACAGAGCAGGCCGCTCGGCGGCTCCCAACGGAGCGGCGTTGAGTCAACGGGGAAGAAGACCACTGAGTTGGCTGCCGGTGCAGCCCTGACGATGCAGCCCTACAAGGCCAAGCACTTGGTCGCTGGGGTGGTGGCCTCAGCATTGCGAGATATTGTGATGTGGACCGAGGTGAACAGGGCACTGTAGTGGACACAAATAAATCATTTGGAAAGCTCTTCCCACTACATTTTGTTATCATGATACAGTCGGTGGCAGTAGTCGCCACTACAATAATAATACTGACATCAAACTTTTTTTTGCATAATCCAAATAACCATAAATTTTCCACAGCAGATAATAAACTAGTCCTGCACTACAAGCATGCTAAAGCAATTACATATGTCTGGTGTACATTTTTGTAAGTATGTAGATACCCTGCTCCAGAAAACTTTTTATTTGCATGCTGCATTGGTCACTGAGATTTCTTGCTGTTTGGATCATTGTATGTGTGTCAGTCAGTGCATGGATTTCTATATCTATGCTTCCATGTATGTTGCCTAGCTGGAACTGTTCATTTATGCTGCTACATTTGTCCAGTTTGCTTCACATTGCAGGAGACATGTAGCCATGGTTTTTTGTGACTCTCTGTGATCTGCTGTTCACGTGAATTTCATGTTGATCACTGAACGTAACATTTTCCATTCTTGTATTATGTCAAGAGCTTTGCTATTTGTTATATCATTGTTACGGTTATATTACCATGAAAACCTGCTTTCCTGCTATGTGTTCATGGCTGTCCTTATTCATGTAAAATGTCAGAACATGAAGTGGGGATTAATATTTGCAATTATTATTATGTTCTTTAATCCAACATACATGACTATGTACCTAAAAACGTTGGCATGTAGCTTGATTTAATTTGAGCACTGGACAGAAAAGGAAGTGATCACCCATTCCTATTTTCCATGTTTTAACTCCACAGTAGCAAGGTGTTGGTAGTATAGTTGTGAGATTTCTGTCAAAGTTTCCTTTGAATTGCCTATAGTGAAATTTGCTTTGAATTTCCCACACCCTTTTGTTATTACCATATAACAGAATAAATTCTCTGTAGGAATACTGGATCTGAATGTATTAGTATAAACATAACAATCTTTCCCTGGTTTTGTTGGACTGAAGTATAGATGACTATGAATCTTACTAAAACACTGTAACATTTATTTAACTTTGGGCCTTTTGACCTGCCGAATAATGCTCTTTTTGCAATAAACCACACAATTCCTGTATAGTGGTTGGTAGGTTTTCAACCCTTAATACCACTGAGTTACTTGTTTCTTTGGTCATTGGAAAGCAGATGTATTTGCCTTTGGATGAGTGAATCTTATGATAGGTCCTGTTTGTAACATGTCCCTAGACTCTAATTTGCTTGGTTGTAGATTTGTCTCTATGTATTGTCCAGTGCAATAGCAGGGTTTAGAGTCTTCATGTTCAGCACTGGACTATGTTTCACATCCAAGATTAGCATTTGAATGTCACACATGAGAGTATTCTGATCATTGCTGTGTTAGTATGCAAGGGCTATTTCATTGGATGCTATATCTTTCTGTATTTCTTGCATTCCACTGAGTGTCACATGTATTGGAGCATTAGTTCTGGTAGGCAAAGATCTAGGTGGAGGGGCTGCTTTGGTGGATGTGTGCATTTCATACATATCATTAGGTCTTTTGTTATTTTGAAAGTGAAGTAGGGTAGCTTTTTAACATCCCGTCGACAACGAGGTCATTAGAGACGGAGCGCAAGGGTTAGGGATGGATTGGGAAGGAAATCGGCCGTGCCCTTTCAAAGGTACCATCCCGGCATTTGCCTGAAACGATTTAGGGAAATCACGGAAAACCTAAATCAGGGTGGCTGGAGACGGGATTGAACCGTCATCCTCCCGAATGCGAGAAAGTGAAGTATCGTGCTCAATGTGACAGACACTGGCATAATGTTTGACCCTCTTTTCGTGTGTTCAGAGGACTAATTTTCTGATGTTTGAAATGTTCTCAGAACTCAAAATGCATGTAGGTACACTTTAACTTTCACTTTTACCTCGGCAGAGGTTCGAGTCCTCCCTCGGGCATGGGTGTGTGTGTTTGTCCTTAGGATAATTTAGGTTAAGTAGTGTGTAAGCTTAGGGACTGATAACCTTAGCAGTTAAGTCCCATAAGATTTCACACACATTTGAACATTTTTTGAACACTTGTTTTTCACATTTGTGGATATATTTCAGAACTCGTTAGTTTTATGTTGCACTTCTTACACAAAGAAACCCCTCACATGTAATTCATAGTATCAAATTGAGGAGCAAACGTGCAAGGTTATGGAACGTGTCAGTACATGAAATTACAACATAAAAGTAACAACAGATTAAATAAAATGTTATGAACCCAAAAAAGACAAGCTAAGTTTACATAAATGCAATCAACAACATGACAGAGGAATCAGCTTAATTTTTTAAGGCACCCATTGACAGAATAAAAGGAGTGACCCACGACAAAACTCTTCAGTTTTGATTTGGAAGCATGAGGATTACTGCTAAGATTTTTGGATTCTTATGGTAGCTTATTGAAAATGGATGCAGCAGAATGCAGCATGCCTTTCTGCACAAGTGTGAAGGAAGTGTGATCCAAATGCAAACTGGGTTTGAGAGGCCAACGTCATAATACCCAGACTAATGAACAGGGGTCGACAAGATGTTCGCAAACTTACCAATTGTGAGCTACTCCCTGTATTCCATAATGGTCCTACTTCAGAAGCCATATTTAGTGATCAACATAATCAAACGCCTTAGTTACATCAAAAAAGATGCCTAACATTCAAAATATTTTGTTTAAACCATCCTTGATAAATCGCCTCTAAAACTGAACTGGACATTTGATAGCAAATCATGTGAAATAAAATGATCTATTATCCTTATATTCAAAGCCTTCTCAATAACGTTAGACAACACTGATGGCATAGAAATTGGTCTAATATTGTCTACATTATCCCTTTCTCCCTTTTTATAATGTGGCTTTAATACTAAGTACTTTAATCATTCAGGAAACTGACCAGACTTACAGGAAAAATTACGGGCACGGCTAAATAGAGGGCTAACATGTTCAGCATAGTACTTCAGTACTCTTCTAAGTACTCCATCATATCCATGAGAATCCTTAGTCTTCAATGATTTAGTTATTGACTCCATCTCCCCCTTGTCAGTAACACAGAGGAGTATTTCAGACATCAGTCTAAGACAGACATTTTCCAAGACAGTTATATGATTCCCTGTGGAAACAGTTTTTATTTAATTCACCAGCAATGCTCAGAAAATTATTGTTAAATACTTCACATATATCTGACTTATCAGTAACAGAAATGTTTTTACTAGGAACTGACATTATATCATTGACATTGTGCTGCTGACCAGACACTTCCTTTGTGACTGACCATATGGTTTTAATATTATGCTGTGAATTAGCTATTCTATTTGCATACCACATACTTTCTTCCTTCCTAATAACATTTTAAGTGGCTTACACTAATGTTTATAATGGGCTACTGCAGCTTGATTACTACTTCTAACATTTTGATATAATTCCCACTTTGGTCTATGTGATATCCTTATCCCACTAGTCTGCTGCCCAGGCTGCTGTTTACTGCTAGTACCCTGTTTAGACAGTTCTAATGGAAAGCAACTTTCGAGAGCATAAGAAATGTGTTCAGGTAATCATTTTATTTGTCTATGTTATTGGCAAAGAGACCAATACAGCCTAATATTAGTGCAAGTCTCAGAGCATCAAAGTGTGTCATGTCTATTATTTATGATCTAGATGTATGAAGTAGGTGAACAAAAAACAGACCTGTCGACAAGTTGTTTGTTCACCATGTAGGAAGGTGCTGGTGCACATGAGGAGACAAACCAAGTTGAAAAAACAGCATGTCAATATTCCTTAAACTACAAAGTTCATACAACAAATAATCAAAGCAAATACAATAAATATTACCTCATGGAAAGACACATACAAAATTCTGTTTTGATTGGCTGATGCCAACAAATACTGTCTATAACTGGATTAAAATAAGTATGCAAAATACATCAGCAACTCAGTAGCACTAGGTCATTTGCGAATCTTAACCAAGTTGTAGGTCTTGCAAGTCTTATGAAAATGAATAATAGTCCTATTTCATCAAATGTGGATGACATATTTATAGTAAAACACATATCATACTGTACCATCAGCTGCGACACTTGATTCACATCTTAATAACTGAATGCAAAGTTTATAGTAGGATTCTTCCGAATTCACAAATGTCTCAGGTACAAGAAATAAACAACATAATCCTGCAGCAGATGAAAATTAATGAGGTTGGAATGTTACTAAATTGTGGTCAGCATGGTTATATGTTTCCACAGAAGTTTGTTAAGTGGACATCTGTAAACCCCACATGAGTAGGTGATGGTTAATCAGTGTTTTTCATAAGTTACTGCTCAAGACTCAACATTCCAAAATACTTTAGAACTGCAAAATGAGGATGTGGCATGACCATAAATGTGGAGCTGTTGCACCTAGTGTAAGAGCTTCCCAGACATCGTGCAGTTTCAACTTAAGATACTCAGTAATTGCAGAAAACACACACTCAGTTTGTAGTAGCCACCAGAAAGATCGCGGGAGGCGCACATTGGCACGGCGCGTCACGGGCGGTAGTTGCCGCAAGTAGAGTCCCGTCCACCAGAGGGCACGCGAGAATTCGGATGCGACCTCTGCCGGTGTAACAACAAGAACAAGAACAACAACTACTCCAGCAGCACGGGCCGTGCCCATTCAGTCAACATCGGGCATGCCTAGGACACAGTCCCGGTCTACGCTAAGTGAAGTGCGACGTAAACGTGAACAGTGTTATTACACAATTGGCGACGAGTAGGGTCGTTCTTTCGCGTGTTGCGTCGTTGTTCCGGTTTCGCAGTTTCTCCACGGCATGGAGGATTTGGTGCAAGTTTTGGTTGCGCAGCAGACGGAACTCATGGCCACCATGAAACAAGTGCTTCCGGCGTTGCTCTCCACGCCGTCTGCTCCGGCGCAGTTCCCTCCTCCCTTTCCCCCGTATGACGAGACGGCGGAGGATTGGGACGCATATGAACATCGCCTTCGGCAGCATTTCCAGGCGTTTCATGTTGCCGATGCGGAGGTATGTCGTGCTCTCTTCTTGTCTTGGATTTCTCCCTCGCTGTATCAAGTTTTGCGGCAGCTAGCGCCGCTGCAGGAACCCTCGGCCTTGTCTTTTGACGCATTGTGTTCGTTGCTGTCTTCATATTATCGCCGCCGCACGCATGTTGTGGCGGCTAGGGTCGAGTTCTATCAATGCAAGAAACAGCCCCATCAGTCTTACCGGGCGTGGGCCGCAACCCTGCACGGTCTTAGTCGCAAGTGTCATTTTGTCACGGAGCAGTCGCGAGAGTCGTATGCCCACGTTATGGTACGCGACGTCATTGTTCGTTCGGCCCCTGATAGGGAGGTCCGGCAACGGGCCCTGCAGTTAGAAGACCCTTCCCTCGAGGAAGTTCTGTCCATCGCTCAATCGTATGAAGTCTCTCACGCGGCAGGTCAACAGCTGGAAGCGTGGTGCGACATCGCGGAGGTTCAGGGTGGCGCGGCCGCGTACACTAGGTCCGGGGTGGACGACGTGCGAGCGGTACAATCCGGCCGTTACGGCCGCTCCCGCACGGCGCGTAAACAGAATTCCGGCCGCCGACCCCTGTTGCCGTCCTGTGCGTCATGCTATATACATCACGATCGGTCAGAGTGCCCCCAGCGTTGGGCCGTTTGTCGCAAATGTAATAAAAAAGGTCACATTGCTAAAGTTTGCCGCTCAGCCTCCAAAGCATCGAAGGAAGCAAATACAGCGGACATGGACGTGGACATTCAGGAAGTTTCATCGGCCCAGGCTCCCGACGCATCGGCCCACAAACTCTTTATCGAGGTGTCGGTTCGGTCGCGCTGGTTACAACTGCAAGTAGATACGGGCGCGGCAGTTTCGTTGTTGAATGCACAAACTTATTCTGACCTTGGATCGCCCCAGTTGGAGCCAGTTTACCGGCGTCTACGCGGTTATGGTAAACAGTTCATTCCCCTACTGGGTCAATTCACTACCGACGTGACTTACAAATCAGTCACTCGACCTATTACTTTTATTGTTGTCAGTGATGCGAGCTCCGCTAACCTTTTTGGCCTGGATGCCTTTCAAGCTTTCGGTTTTTCTATTGCTGACACCATGCAGTTGGTCTCCGACGACGTTCCCTATCACTCATTGGAATCTTTGATCTCAGACTTTCCAGATATTTTTGAGGAGGGCCTGGGGCGTGTTTCCGATTTTGAAGCTCACTTAACGTTGAAGGCGTCGGCTCGCCCGCGTTTTCTACGCGCGAGACAGATCCCCTTGGCTCTCCGCCCTCAGGTAAAGGAAGAGCTCGACCGGCTGACAGCCCTAGGGGTCGTTCTTCCCGTTTCTTCCAGTGAGTGGGCTTCGCCCCTCGTTATTGTCAAGAAGCCCTCGGGAAACTTACGTCTTTGTGGCGATTTCAAGGCCACCATTAATTCCCAATTGGTGGTGGACACTTATCCTTTGCCTCGTGCTGATGAATTGTTCTCCGCCGTGGCGGGAGGCCAATATTTTTCGAAAATCGATCTGTCGGAGGCTTATCATCAGATACCACTTGATGAGGACTCCAAACGGCTGGCGGTCGTCAACACCCCGTTTGGCCTTTACCAATACCAGCGGTTGGCTTTTGGAATATCCAGTGCCCCGGCGATATTCCAGCGTTATCTTGAGCATGTCACGTTGACAATCCCTCATTGTATTAATTACCTGGATGACATAATTGTCACAGGCCGCAGCACGAAGGAACACTTGCAAAACCTTCACACCCTCTTTCTCAAATTCAGGTCTGTGGGCTTGCGTTGCAACCTGCATAAGTCAACCTTCTTCCAACCGTCCATTGAGTATGTGGGCTACACCATATCTCGGCATGGCATCCAGCCACTAGGAAGTTTGGTCCAAGGTATCGTCAACCTTCCTCGGCCCACTTCGCTGAAAGAGTTACAAGCTTTTTTAGGCAAGATAGCCTATTACCACCGGTTCATTCCCAGGGCTTCCTCTATAGCCCACCCCCTGTACTGCCTTCTGCACAAGGGTGTTTCTTTTGATTGGTCGCCTGCATGCGAGCGAGCGTTCACCGCGTTGAAGGGCCTCCTCACTTCAGCCCCTTGTTTGGCTACTTTTGATCCCCGTAAGCCGTTGGTCCTGGCTACAGATGCTTCGCAGTATGGGGTGGGGGCGGTCCTGGCCCATCGCAACGCAGACGGTTCCGAGCAACCACTGGCGTTTGCGTCTAAAACGCTTAGTCCCGCGCAGGCCCATTACTCCCAGGTGGAAAAAGAGGCTTTGGCCATTGTCTACGCTGTTACCAAGTTTCACCCTTTCTTGTACGGCACGAAGTTTCAGTTAATCACTGACCATAAGCCGTTAATATCGTTATTTGGCCCCGCCTCTCAGATTCCGGATAAGGCGGCCCACAGACTACAGCGCTGGGCCTTGTTCCTCTCTAAGTACCATTATGACATTCATTTTCGCCCTACAGGACAGCATGCCAACGCCGACGCTCTTTCCCGTCTTCCGGTGGGCCCGGATCCTACGTTCGATCGAGAGGAGATTATGTGTTTTCATTTGGATGTGGCATCCCACCAAGCAGTTGATGGCTTTCCGATCACTAGTTCTAGAGTCGCCAGAGAAACGGCGGCTGACCCAGTTCTCCGGCAAGTAGTTCGCCTCATTCAGCAGGGGTGGTCCTCCCGCCCTCCGGGCCGGGCCTCGGATCCTCTTCGTAATTATTTTTTTCTACGAGACCGCCTCTCAGTCTTGGAAGGAGTTCTCCTTCTGGCTACCGATGATACAGCTCCTCGAGTGGTTGTTCCTGCAGGTTTACGAAGGGAGGTCCTCACGTTATTACATGCGGGGCACTGGGGTGTTTCTCGTACTAAAACCTTGGCTCGCAGACATGTGTACTGGCCCGGTATTGACAGAGAAATTGAGCACTTGGTGGCCGCCTGTTCCCAGTGTGCGAGCCAACAAGCATCTCCCAGGGCAGCGTTCTCTTCATGGCCGCCGGCAACCCAAGCATGGGAACGTGTTCACATCGATTTTGCGGGCCCGTTTCTCAATGGCTTTTGGCTCATTGTCATTGATGCTTATTCCCGATTCCCATATGTGGTTCGCTGCTCCTCAACCACTTCAGAAGTTGCAATCCAGGCACTAGCAAAAATCTTTTCTGTGGAAGGTCTGCCAATTACCCTGGTCTCAGACCATGGACCGCAGTTTATTTCGCAGACCTTCCAGGATTTTTGTAGGCGCTTCGGTATTCGGCACGTTTGCTCTCCCCCCTTCGATCCACAATCGAATGGGGAAGCCGAGCGCATGGTGCGCACATTTAAGACGCAGATGAAAAAGTATGTGCACGAATTTCCTGCAGAGGAAGCCTTGACGTTTTTCTTGACGGCATACCGGACCACACCAATGGGCGACCGCAGCCCCGCAGAGCTCCTCCATGGGCGTCAACCTCGGACTCTGCTGCACCTCCTCCGGCCTGGTCCTCGCCAGTCTTCACAAAACGGAGTACCTGGTTTTCCACTGGGTATGTCAGTCTGGGCCCGTGGATTTGGTCGCAATCCACGTTGGATACCGGCGGTGGTCCTGCGCCGAAATGGCCGCCGGCTCTATACCTTGCAGGCGGGGGATCGGGTGGTACGTCGTCACCAAAATCAGCTACATCCACGTTCGGGCACCCACCCTCCGACCTCTTGGACACCGGCTTCCCCATTGCCGGCACCTGTATTGGTTTCACAGGGGACGTTACCTCCTCTCCCCGCTGTGCCTCTGCCGCACTGCGAGGGTTCTCAGCCTTGGCAGCCTCCAGTAGCTCCAGCACCGGCATCGCCGTCATTCGAGATGCCCCAGCGAGAGCCGGTCCCCCTAGCAGGCTCGGTTTCTCAGGGGGCTAGTTCACCGGTGGTCGTCCCTTCCCCTTCGTCCCCGCCACTGGGTCTTGCCCCTCCTGAGGTGGAACAGGATCCGGAGTTCGACAGCTTGTCACCCGTTCTGTCCCGAGCTCCGGTTGTGGGACGACGGGGGCCTCTTCGTGTGGGTCACTTCCAGCCGTATTCAAAGGTTCCAGCTCGAGGGTTGGCAGATCCCCTCGACTCCGGCCATCCAATGGATGTGGAGGTCATCGCTCCTGCCCGACGCTCCACCTTCCGACGCAGTGGATCACAGTGGCTTCACCCCCCGAAGGAGGAGGAGTGTAGTAGCCACCAGAAAGATCGCGGGAGGCGCACATTGGCACGGCGCATCACGGGCGGTAGTTGCCGCAAGTAGAGTCCCGTCCACCAGAGGGCACGCGAGAATTCGGACGCGACCTCTGCCGGCGTAACAACAAGAACAAGAACAACAACTACTCCAGCAACACGGGCCGTGCCCAATCAGTCAACATCGGGCATGCCTAGGACACAGTCCCGGTCTACGCTAAGTGAAGTGCGACGTAAACGTGAACAGTGTTATTACACTCATCAAAATCTCTGTACCACCAAGTAAAATCAGCAAGCTGTGTCACCTCATTACATCACACTTACAGAAAAAATATGAAGCAATAAGTAATTCAGGGGACACATCTGGGACAAACCATTAATATCCATCAAATGACAAACTGTGACACTTATTCCGTATCAACTATCCTATGTAAGAACACTGCACATGTCATCGTCAACAGCACTCTAAGACCTTTTGCCAGGAAAACACATAGCAAATTACTAATCCCATTAACCTAAGGAGGTACAATGTGAAAATACACCAGGAGTTTAAGATCTTACCTCAATGTATTTGTATATTTGCATAAGATTTGGTGCTTAGGATAACACACAGAGTTGATATTTTTCCTAGCAGTGTCAACCAACACGCAATATTTTATAGATCTGTTACAATAATCATTAACAAACTGTCCTCGGTGACTAACACTTATAAGTATAAAAATTTAGGGTCAAAACCAAAAACAGCATTTGTTGGATTATCAATTGAAAATGAGGACTGGTTACAACCTTATTTCTTTTCTCCCTAAGACGGTAAGGTTTTAGAAAAATATGTGTGTTGTTGGCTGTTTTCACATATACAGTTTTAAAATTATAAGAGAACCATCATATGGCACTAAATAAGGATTTCACTCAGAAGCCTCAACTGATATTATGACTGTTATGAAACCAGCGACATACGTCAGGATAGTAGAAAATGTAAAGTTAGAAGCATAGACAGTTATTTCAGTCCAATTCATAAAACTTCACGTAAAGGAATTGAAAAAATGCATTAATTATTTGATCAGTAAAATACAAAAAGGGTTATGTCCAGAATGGAGCTTGGCATGACACGGATGAACAAATAATATGTAAATAAATTGTCAAACTGGGGGCGAAAGAATGTAAGTACATTTGGATGGTGTGGTGGGGAAGGAGAGAGGAAAAAATACAATATGGCCACTTCTCTTCCAGACTGATAAATGGAGGGGGGTATATTCTTCATGGCAGCAATGGGTGGGTGGGGGGGGGGGCAGGTGGAGGGGAGACAAGTTAAGATGCAGTTATGCAGGAGAAGTGGGAGGTGAAATGGTGTTGCTAGAGGTAAAAAGGGACAGCAGACTCATAAGGTCTGATGTAGAGGCACATAGAGAAGGATGAGGAAGTGTAGTAGAGGGTACAGGAGTAAGAAAGTGTCCCAGTGCACATAATGCACCACTCTGAAAAGCATATGTTTTTGAACAGCACATACTAGCTGAATGGTGTTAAATACCTTTAAATCAGAGTAAAACATCGCCATTTAACAGAAAATCACACACTGATAGAGATAAGACAATGGCAGAGGACAGTTCGGCACCCGTTTTGTGTATGAATTAAATGTTCTTAACTATTATAAGACAGAAGAACAAAAAGATCTTGACTGTTATATTATACAAGTACACATTCTGGGATCTGTTTGTACAGGTGCGCTTGATCACTGTAATAAGGCAAAGAATAGTGAATTTTGCACCAAAACAAATTATAGGAAGGCTTAATTCAGTGGAGTAAGTACAGAAAACAATGTTTAGGGAGTCTTAGTTCAGATATTTAATACAAACCTTGTATTAATTTGGAAAACCAATACCAGAAATGGGATGAGATTGTATCTTGGTTTTAAGATGTTTACGTAGGTATACTCACATCAACAGTAAAGTCATTATGTCAGTTTGAAATGTAAATATCAGGGATAAGGCAACAAAATGTATGAAGTTTAAAGTTTTGACTCTGTCTAAACAAGTTTCTGTGTCAACACAGCAACCTGAAACTCAAAAAATGTTGACCACCATTTATGGAATTTACTGTTTGCATTGAAACACAATATCACCCAGATGATTAATATTTCAATATGATATGAGTAGTGTGTGATAAGGGTTATTGTAATTAGGACTTCTGTTGCTATGTAAAACAGGTACGTAAGGAAAGAGTGCATATTACTTTGACAGGTCACAGGGCAAATGAATACTGTGGAGAAATTCAGAAGATGAGAGTTCAACATAAATAAGAATTTTAATTTTTTTAAAACTCTTATCAATGATCCTTTCGAAGAAAATAACAGAAATAAGTACTTCTAACAGAAGACAAATATAGCTCATCTGCAGAGCTGGGCAACATTAGTTACTAAGAATAAATTTCAAATTCCAGGTATAATGGTCCATTAAACTATAAAAAGTGAACAGACTCCACAAAGAGTGACTGCATATTCTTGACTTGCTATCAAGATGACACATTCAACATATCAGAAGTGTAATATGTAGCATTGTAGAAACACTTAGGTAGCAAGATGAACTTGATGCACAGTTTCAAAAGAAACCCTGAAATAGCCAAAGCAAAACCATTGTCAACAATTGCAATATGGTAGAGAGTCCACATCTTAGCTTCTACAAGGGGAATACAGTACAACATCAAAATTTTAGAAGAAGATTAAATAATGGAATTTGCTTAATATAATCAGAAGTGAAAGACCTACACAACAAATTAGCCTAAAATGCACTCTTTTACTTATGAATTGGTTCATCATATGAAACCTGGACTTAACCTCCACTGCTCTTGATGAAATTGGATTTGTGCAGTGCTCAACTGCATGGTCATCAGAGCCCATACAAAGTCCCAATTTTAACACAGTCCAATTTTTACACAATCCCTTCTAGCCACTGTCATAAATGATGATGATGATGATGATGATGATGATGATGATGGTGATGATGATGATGATGATGATGATGAGATGATGGGGGCAACACAAACACCCTGTCCCTGGGCAGATAAAATCGCCCAATGCTCTTGAGGATGACACTTGTAATCTACATGACTTTTCTGCTCTATTATGTCTGACTGGGCCAGATTGAGTTTACGACATTTTCAGTGTGTTTCCATTAACTCTCCATCTGTTAGTTTAAACTATTTTTGGCTTTCAGTTATGGAAGTTATATTGTGTAGGAAACATTATAACCTGGATGAAACCAATCATCCACATGATCTCTGCTGTCACAATCTCAAACAAAGGAAGTGTGTGTTACTTTATTTCTTTTTTATATTAAATCCAGCTGTCATGTGCAACATTTTAGATGGATTGAAACTGATTGCAGTTAATTGCCTTCTTACCTAGTTTACTATCAGTTTGTGGAAAAAATGTCCATGGCAAAACATCCTGGACAGAATCTAATAGAGACCCTAATCTATGGCTAGAGCAGTTGCATGAATTGAGTGATGAAGATCCTGACAGTGACAATGCTGACTCAGAGATGAGGATTCTGTACATGAAAGTGGTCATAATTCAGAAATGGAGAAAGAATAAATTTGATACACAGAAAGAAGTAATTCAAGGGGACACTTTTTTTGTGGTGGTGCGAGTGGGGGGGGGGGGGGGGGGGGGAGGGGGGGTGAAATGACTAAATGGAGCAAAGTAAATACCCTACTGATAAAACAAAAAGATCTTTGAACATTATTATGTGTTTACGTGGATCCAAAACTGAAGCCTGGATAAAAATTTAATACACATTATGGCAACATGCTCTAATATATGTATCAATGAAGTTAATGGCAACATTTCTAGGGAAAGGGATTCTAAAGAAACAGATGCTACAGACCTACAAAGGTTTGTTGTATCTGGATGGGTTTTTGAGATTTTCTAGATAGGATATATCGAAGTTGTGAGATAATTGAAAGGGCAATGGATTTAAATCACATTATTTATGCTTGACTGAAAACCAATTTAGGTTTATCTTGAGATGTCTGAGGCTGGATAATATCTGTGATAAATATGTTTCCACAGAGACTTAATTTAGCTGAAGATATTGTTCTTTGAGTTGTCAAACCCGTACACAGTACAAACAGAAATATTACTTGTGACAAAAGGTTTACCTGTTTTCCTATAGTCAAGGAATTCCAGAACAAGATACCAATATACATCAGAACTGTACAAAAAAAAAAAAAAAAACATGAGAAAAGTGCCAAAACAATTTGTCCCAAAACAAGAAATGGAACCAAAATCATCTATCTGTGGATTTCAACAAGACTTTACATTGGTGTCACACTGTCCAAATAAAAACTGGACAGTGTTGGTGCTGTCAAGGAAGAATCTTGGTGATGCTATAGACCTCCCCCCCCCCCCCCCCCCCCCCCCGGTGCTCTTCTATAACATGTCAGAAGTAGAGGTACACTATGTGATCAAAAGTATCCAGAAACGTGGCTGAAAATTATTTACAAGTTTGTGGCACCCTACATCGGTAAAGCTGGAATTCAATTAGGTGTGGGCCACCCTCAGCCTTGATGACAGTTTCCACTCTCACAATGAGGTGCTGGAAGGTTTCTTGGGGAATGGCGGCCTATTCTTCCTGACGTGCTGCACTGAGGAGAGGTATTGTTGTTGGTCAATGAAGTCAGCATTCCAAAACATTCCAAAGGTGTTCTGTAGGATTCAGATCAGGACTCTGTGCAGGCCAGTCCATTACAGGGATATGATTGTCATGTAACTACTCTGCCACAGGCTGTACATTATGAACAGGTGCTTGAGTATGTTGAAATATGCAATCGCCATCCCCAAATTGCTCTTCAATAGTAAGAAGCAAGAAAGTGCTTAAAACATCAATGTACTCCTGTGCTGCAAGAGTGCCACACAAAACGAGGGGTGCAAGCCCCATCCATGAAAAACACAACCACACCATTACACCACCACCTCCGAATTTTACTGTTGGCACTACACACACTGGCAGTTGACGTTCACTGGGCGTTCACCATACCCACACTCTGTCATTGGATTGCTGCATTGTGTACCATGGTTCATCGACGCAACATTTTGCCACTGTTCAATCATCCAATGTTTACATTCCTTACACCAAGCGAGGCATTGTTTGGCATTTACCCGCATGACATGTGGCTTATGAACGGCAGCTTGACCATGATATCTGAGTTTTCTCACCTCCTGCCTAAATGTCATAGTACCCGCAGTGGATCCTGATGCAGTTTGGAATTCCTGTGTGTTGGTCTGGAAAGATGTCTGCCTATTACACATTAGAACTCTCTTCAACTGTCGGTGGTCTCTGTCAGTCAACAGCCGAGGTCAGCTTGTACGCTTTTGTACTTTGCATGTCCCTTCAAGTTTCCACTTCACTACAACATCCGAAATACTGAGGTCACTGATATGGAGTACCTGGCAGTAGGTGGTAGCATAATGCACCTAATATGAAAAACAGGGTTTTAGGGGGTGTCCGGGTACTTTTGATCACACAGTATAAATCTTCTGGATCAACTATGTCAGGAAAAGAATGTGTCATCTAACACAAGAAGGTTGTTCATGGTACTGTTTTACACTATTTCGAACATTACAGCCAAAAATGCTCTATACATATACAAATACCATGCCACTGTTTGAAATCAATTTGTAAAGAGTGCTGATGTTATAGCACAAATCAGTTTGGAACTAAAAAAGCCTCAAACAGAGGAACATTCCTTTATTGAACACCTACCATAAGAAGTTTGAAGATGGACTAAATTACTGTTAGGAAATCAAGCAATTGTGGAACAGCCATAAAAAGCGACTGGAACACGTGACAGGTGCTAAGTATGAGGAAGAGCATGAAATAAAACAAACCATGTAACAATCAGACATGTGTGGATCATCTGAAAGACATATGTAATCTGTGTTTTCAAATAATGTCTCTCTTATTTAAATATTGTTTGCTCTTACTGCTTGTATACAGTTATTAGTTTTGTTTCAAAATAAACATTTTCATGTTCTTTTGATAAGTGTGAACATTGTTACACATGCCTCAACATTGATGTGGAAAAAGACGTAAATTTGTTATTTTGAAATATAAGAATATTAAATTCTTGCACAAAATCTTTCAAATGTTATAGTGTATTCCACTCCATACATATAAAACAATCCTAAAATCATTCAAATACACCATTCAGTGTACCCAAATAGACCGCTTATTTTGTGAATGACACATAAGATCTGTGTGAGCGATCATGTCAAGAGTTATTGCATAAATAATGAAGGTTTAATTATAGCAGAAAAGATGAAGAAAAGAAAGAGAAGTGATAGCAAATCTGTTTGTGGCAGGCTTATTGGAAAACAATGGTTGTTCCAGGCCACATCTTTTCTCCATGTGGTCTGCTGCTTATGGCAAGAATTCACATGTGACACAGACTGTGTCTCAAAATGACTCCAAAAGAACATTGTTGCCTGAAATGGAAACTCACTATGCAGTAAGATATAATGTGTGTAGCTGCTCCACTCTGACCTCTAGGTGTCACAGCGTACAAAAGTCAATTAATATCACTTAATCATCTTCATATTATTGAAAATGGTAACTCATGTGTTACTGCACTTAAATCTCTCATAGGTTATATACACTGATCAGCCATAACATTATGAGCACCAATCTACTAGTGATACACACCCATCCAGGCAATAGCAGCGTCACTTGGCATGGAATGACTGCTAGTCAGAGACACGCATGGTGCATATAGCATCAGTGAGCCTGGAGCCCATGTGTAGAACAGGGAAGGTGCATGGTCTATCTGAGTTTGAGCAAGGGTAGATTGTGATGGCCAGAGTTTCAGAAACTGCATGATTTGTTGCATGATTTAAGAATGCTGTGGTGAGTGTCTTCAACACATGGTGAAATTAAGGAGGAACCATAAACAGACTGCGTGGGGTTGGGCGACCACTCTTCATTACATATGTTTAGCATACTAGGATGGGCAGACTGGTAAAACAAGGCGGGTGGTGAACTATGGCAGAACTAATGTCAGACTTTAATGCTGGGCAGAATACAAGTGTGTCTGAACACACAGTACACTGAACGCTCGTAACAATGGGCCTCCTCTGCTAACAACCCACACATGTGCCAATACCAACTAGAGCATTGTATGGTCTCATGGGTTCTATTACCTTCTCCATCATGCCAATGGGAGTGTGCGAATCTGTTGTCTTCCAGGGAAACAGCTCCTTGACACCTGTACTGCAGAATGGAGATAGGCTGACAGTGGCTCCATTAGAATCTGGCGAACATGCATGTGGGTATACATGGGTTCAGTGGAGTACATGGAAGGCACCATGACAGCAAAAGAGTACTGTACACTGGTTGCTGATCACATACACCCCTTCATGACAATCAAGTTTCTTGACAAGAGTGACATTTTTTAATAAGATAATGAGCCTTGTCACAAGGCCAGAAGTGAGATGTAGTGGTAAGAGGAACAGAGTGGCAAGTTGCAAATGATGTGCTGGCCTCACAATTTGCCAGATCTGAACCTGATCAAAGACTGGAATGTGACTGAACATGGCATCAGAGCTCATCGTACCCTCTCCCTGGAATTTATGTAAATTAGGTGACTTGTATGTGTAAATGTGGTACCAACTCCCTCCAGTGATGCATCAAGGCCTCACTGCTTCCATGCCATGAAGTGTCACCTGTTACCTGCACTAAAGGTGAACATACAGTCTATTAGATAGGAGGTCATAATGTTCTGCCTGACCAGTGTAATCACTTTAATGTATGGTAGTGGAGGTGTGCTCTATAGAAAAATATTGTTTTCCAACTAAACATACTCTTCTCTATATGTTCAAAGCTGTTTATTGGATCTAAGGCTAAGCATTGGACTCTGACATGGTGGTGGGTGCAATCAGCGCAATCTGGCTTTTGTGTCTCACAATGATTCTCAGACATATAGTGTGATTATTTCTACATTAACATATTTTCAGTTTATTTCATACACCATTACTCTTTATAAAATTCAACTTAAGGGGGCATTGTACATAAAATTCATTCAT
This sequence comes from Schistocerca nitens, assembly GCF_023898315.1. Classification (NCBI taxonomy): domain Eukaryota; kingdom Metazoa; phylum Arthropoda; class Insecta; order Orthoptera; family Acrididae; genus Schistocerca; species Schistocerca nitens. The sequence continues at coordinate 358,610,545 of NC_064616.1, read as the reverse complement.
ATCTGACATTTTCTATTTTCTGCTCCATAATGTACTTTGGACTTTCCTGAACATATTGCTACATAATACATTAAAATCAGACAATTGTGAAACCTTGAAATAATATTTTGAATGTTGATGAGTGACTGTCAAATTTTTGCAGCTAGACATGTGCTGCCACAGTTGAGCAGTTATATCTTGGGAAATACACAGTCAAGAAGGCTGCGAATAGCTCTCTGTTGTGACTACTGCTATGTCTCAGAAGTTCGCATTATGAATAAACAAATCATTCCTTTGTTTTTTATGCTAGTTTTCGATGAAAGTAGTGTGATTATCAGCTATTTTTGGAGTAAGCTAACTTCTATTGCTTTTATACATAAATAAAATGACTAATCGTAAAAGTAACTTCAAGAAAGGCAAATTTGTGGGTAACAGATATGTGACACCTGCATTTTCTTCTGAAGTACTTGAAAACACGTAAAGGACACACTTGGTGTAAACCTAGGCAAGCTGAATTTTCTGGCACCCTGCATGAATTTACACATAAACATTCTCTTCCTTTAGCAGTAATGGAGATGTAGCAACCATTGACTGCCAGTAACTGCCACCTACAAAGTGCAGAGTAAACAGTCTTTGGGGACTCATGATTCTTTGGTTCGGTCTTGTGGACTGAGGTTACGATGTACGTGTTGTGAGTTTCTATATAGTTCTTCTTGTGTCTTGTGTAATTATACGAACCTGAATAACAGTGCCTGATCATAGTAAGTTGGAGTTTTCTGCATGCGATCAGTTGGTATAGCCAGAAAACCCACATTGGTGACTCCGAGTCATGAAAACACATTGCATTTGCTCACTGTGTACCACCGGTTTTGTGCCAATAGCCAATGTCACAACCTCCAGTTTTTCTGGCAGCGCAGGATGCCATCACCACAGAATGGACATTCGACTGTGAAGCACAGCGCTTTACCCTGTGTGCTCCTAATACACCAGGAATGTTCGTATCTCTGGTGTTTGCTTCGACTAGCCAGATGGACCTAACCTCTGCCGGCACACAACACCGGGTGCTATACACATCGGTGTGGACACCTTCTACAGCATTCTACACTCAACAGAATTCTCCTCCAGCACAAGATCGTGGAAACCTCTTGCCCAAGTTTCTACTGTTTCTACTGCACAACATGGACCATGCAGCTGCCCAGTTTCGGGGTCCACACGCATGGCCACCAGTTCCTCAGAGTTTTCCACCATTTAATGTGTCCCCCTCTGTGCCCATTGAATTCAGCTGCCCTACATCCATCACCACTGACCAGAGGAGGTAATTTGAATCCCTGCTGATTAACAAACTCTGCATACTCTGTGGGATGGATAGATTGTGCACTACAGCTTACCACCCACAAAGCTACGGACTGGCCGAGCGGTGGCTCAGGACTCTGAAACCAGCCCTCATGTGCCATGGTGGTGAGTCGTCTGATGCCCTTCCCTGGGTTATGTTAGAAATGTGCTCAGCTTACAAGACAGATCTCGAGGCTTCACTTGCGGAGCTCCTGTATGGTGAAACCCTAGTTCATCAATGAAAAAGCAGTTGTTGTTCTGTCTGACCTCCCCGCTCTAGTTGAGCGTGTGCGGACACACATAGCTGTGATCTGCATGCCCCCTCCATGACCACACACCCATCCTCGGGTCTTTCTGCATTCGACACTGGACTCTTGCAAGTTCATTATGTTACAGGATACCAGCATCACAGCCACCTTACTCTGGCCCACATAGAGTAGAGGCTCACATAGACAATGCTATGGACATTCTCATCAGTGGCCATCAACAGACAGTTTCCCTTCAATGCATGAAACCAGCCTGGACAATCATGGAATCTACACCATACCCTCTTGAGTTGAGTGTTCCTCCGTCAGGTGATGACACCAATCTCACATGGACTGCCCACCCTCCTGCACCCCACCATGATCATATGTGCACCAAGCCTACACCTGTGGGCAACTCAGTTGTTGCGTGTGATGATACTCTACCCTCATTTTACTCAGGCACTGCGTGTAACAATCCACAACCTCAGGCTCAACCACATGTGTGTGACAACACAAGTGGCAGCACCCAATGCCTACACAGAGTGTTCCAGTGTTTCTCCAGAACTACGTTATATTTCCCCACCACCAACTATAATGCACCTTATGTCCATCTTGATGAATGACTCTGAATGCCCACAAGATGAGCTTTTCTTGCAGCTCCATGAGGGATTTATCTTCGTCCTCCGCATAGGGGACACTTCACACAAGTTCACTCCCATGTCACATATCACCATCCTGCGCACAGTCCCCATCCCAAATGGGGTGGACACGGCTGGCATAGCTGCAATGTTCAGCAATGACGAGATGCTGAAGATTTCCATCCTCCTCTCCACCTGTACTGCAACACCGACATCTTCCATGCCAGTCCAGTTCATGCGTGCAGGTCGACCACTCCATCCCCCCCACTGGAAGGCGGACTATACCAGTGATATTCCACCCTATACTGACAGCATGGATTCTTTGCACATGCCTCTATCAACCAGCAAGCATCCCACAACACCACTACAAAGAAAGATGCCCACATCCTTTCCCCAGTGCTCTGCACTCCCGGCTCTGTGGCGACCATCAACTGCCAGTAACTGCCACCTACGAAGTACAGAGTAGATGGTCTTTAGGGACTTGCAGTTATTTGGTTTGATCTCATAGAATGAGGTTACTATCAGCATGTTGTGAGTTTCTGTATTGTTTTTCTTGTGTTTTGTGTAGTTACACGAACCTCAATAAAAGTGCCTGATCGTAGTAAGTTGGAGTTTTCTGTGTGCGGTCAGTCGCTTTAGCCAGAAAACCCACAGAGGCAATCAAACCTATTTACAGGGATTTGGCAAATCCTGAGCCACTAAAGAAGTGTTTACATGGGAAGACCCAGAATGTGAATGAGCCCTTCAATAATATTGTGTGGTGTCGTGTGCCTAAAAATGTATTTGTTGACCTTATGACTCTAAAGTTAGCAGTGTCTGATGCTGTAATAACTTTTAATGGTGAGAACTATAAAAGACTTATGGTTCTGGAGAAGTTAGGGGTAAGATTTGGACAGAACACAGCTAAAGGGCTGCAGGAACTGGATAAGCTCTGTCTACATGAAGCAGAGATAGCTGCTCAGTAAATGACAAAAGAAGCAATAAAGAAAAGGAGGAGGCCAGCACTGGGCTGTTGTGACATTGAAGAAGACACAGACCATGGGACAGGGCAATTCTAGTGCATAAAAGATGCAGAAATGTAAGTCTATATAAGAATTTTATTAAAAAAAAGTTCTAAACCTCAATATCTCTGAACTACATTTTTTACAATAAATGATCCGTTTTCTAAAAAGTACTGATGGTAGAGACATGAAATTTTCAAAGCATGCCAAGTGTGAGATTCAACACATATGAAACTAGAATAATTAAAGTATCCTGAGTTGTTTTCTTTTTATGTTCATTTATTTACAAAATTCTGTCAGAAAAATTGAGTGTTTGGAAAAAAAAGATAACATGTACCACAATATAATTTTAGTAATAATTCTAGTTCAGTGTATCTAGAAAGGTGCATTCAATAATTATGAAAAATTGTAAGTTGGTGTCCTAAGAAGTTTCCAAGATAATGGGTCATTTCTATAATTTTACATTGGCGGCATACGACATACAATGTCCCCTTCAGCTTACTAAGCTCGATCACTATTAATGATTTCAACATATATCATACTTGATTAACCTTCACTGTGCTCTGGGGACAACAGTCAAAAGTCATCATGCCTCACCCAACCACTTACAGGGGGTATAGCAGATCAGTTCTCCTTAATCATCCATTATAACTCACATTACATCACTTAACACGTCATGGCTATGTGCAGTGAGTTAATCAATTAAGCAGCTTCACCTTACAAAAGGTAATGCATATGGACAGAGAAGAAATTCAAGGAGGAGAGAGAGAGAATGTCAGGAGATGGAGAAAGAAGTAACGCAGGAGGCACAGAAAGTTTTGCATTCTACGACCAGGCAGGTGAAACAGCATTCCAGTGGTTTTGGTGGCAGCAGATGCTAATTGCTGATGGTGACTGTATGGGCATCCACAGTCCCATAGCCACTTAATCGTATCAGCAGTCAGATACACACAAATGTGATTGAAAAACTCTGTCGTTTGTGGCTTTCCCTTCAAAACTAAGATGTGGATGTGATGTTGTGGGTGTGGTATCTTTGTGTGGTGATGAAACAACAATACACTCCCATCAGGGCTCAAAGGATTCAGTGCAACAATAATTTAGGATACCTTGCAGATATGGTGTGGAACCACAGAGGGATACAAAGACCTTCAGTCACTTGCTCTTTGGAGCAAGCAGCAGGAACTTACTTTTTTATCAGAGATACAGAATAGGCAAGATGAAAGAAAATAGAATGGAATCATGACACAAAAGAAAAATGGAAGACAATGCTATGAATGACTGGGAGACTCTATGGGTGTCAATGACATTTTTCCAGCTGAAAATTCCTGGAACTTAATGAAAATCTTCCACAGTTCATAAAAAATTGTGATTAAGCATTCTACAATTAAATTCAAATGCTTCTCTTACATCACAAGCTCATGGCATTGCGCAAGAAGGGGATCATCAAGTCAGATAGTTTTCAAAAATATACAACATATTTCTCACATTTTCACACTTGAACCATCAAGAGTAGATGTCAGAAATCAACTTATGAGCAGTACTTCAACAGCAGTAAAGCTTAAAGCTGGGCCAAGAAACCCACTGTCATACACAATACATACTAAACTATTCTAGCCGAAAATTACAACTTATTGTATTTGACTTAGCAAAACTGACCTAACATTAACTTCAAGATCCCCAGCATCTAACAACATTTAAAAAGTAACACATAGCAAACATGTACCTATCACAGAATAAAAATATATGCCAGTCCATTCTCAATTATATTTTACTTTACCAAGATCTGTTTTTAGTCAACACATAAATTGCCTCTACAAATTACAACTGAAGGCAAAGATTCTAAGCGAACATTGCCCATTTAGAACTATAATTTCTGAATCTGAAAGTCCAAAGGTACATGGCTAATCATGGATTGACATGGTGCAGTGCGAGGCAAAGCACATTGGGCAACAGAGAGGAGGCACAGTGGCCTGCAGAGTATGTCTGCTAGTGCAGGCAGCCAAGGGCCAATGTAAGCAATGACTACATGGTGGCAACATCCATAAGAGGACCGTCAGGCTGGGCAGCCACGCATGTCGTGGTCAGCTACACTGATGGTTGGGCAGCATCGGCTGCATTGGTTGATATGGCCCTGGGAGTTGCAATGAGTCAGCCACTTGGATGCAGGTAGCAACAGGACTGGTGGTGAACATGGGGCAGTAACAGGGGGGAATGCTGAAGGCCAGTAACAATCAATGTGTCCTAATATGTGAGTAGCTCATCCCACAGACCAAGCTACAGTGCAGTGTGGCCCAGTGATGTAGTTGGGCAGGTCGACAAGATGGTTGACAGGCATGCAGGTGGACAGCAGGTGGATGATGGGTTTGGGTGGCAGCAGTGACAGGTGAGCAATGCCAACCATGGGAAACTGTATACTTGATGAGGCTGCAGGAGTGCAATGAGTGCAGTGCATATACTTTCAGACCTCATGTATATGGATGACTTTGAATGGTGTGGCACATACTGGCACACAGCATGCATGTGTAAGTGTAGTGTGTTGCTCTTCATAGTGAGGTGGGCTTGTGGCTGCCCTGCCTGGCACACAAAAGGCTGGATTTCACCCATGGTGCCATTGGAATGTGTGGATGCAGCATTTATCCAGTAGCAAAGGTTGCATACTGCAGCACTTTGCTTTGGCACAGAGCATAATAAGTGACAAGTACTTCTGACCAACAAAATAAATTTAGCAGGCATCCCATGGAATGAATGGTGGGTTGCCTCATGCATCTGATACAATTTTGTAAAGGATGTGGAACAAGGTTGGTTGTGATAAATGGAATGGTTGTTGCAAAATAGGAGGGTTACCCAGAAAAATTTGGGATATTTTCAAAATTATGGTATACAGAAAGGACTTGCTGTGTGTGGTGGACGTTACAAGATGGCTTTTGGTCTAGGACTGGGACCTAACTACAAGAACAGGGAGCAGCAAAGGAGGTGGATCTCTTCTATGCAGCTTGTGGCTGATACCAAGGAGCAGAGAGAGCCGACATCTCTGCAGAACAGCTGGTTCCAAAATGGGTCTATTCTGTCTGAAGGAAGGATACGAAGAGAGTGAAGTGACTGAGTGTTGCTCCTCAGGACCTTCCAGTGGCCACACATATAATCCATTTCCTATTGATGGACTGGATTTGCAAGCGAATTCAGCAGAGGCATGAAGGACACTCTTTACAGCACCTCTAGCCATAGAGAACTACATAGGTTCTGGTAATCTGGCTGCTTGAGACATGTAGATATGACTAAAGTTACACTGGAAGAATACTTATAAAGAATTTAGTGGGGCCTTTGAAATAAAAATTTATAAACAAATTCCCAAAATATTTCCTGACTGGCTGGTCACCTTGAACAGCTGTGATTATAGGAGGCAGAGGTGTTATGGTTATATGTCCCTCAACCTATATGGCAACTGTCTATGGCATGCTATGAGAGAACACTTGTCTTAGTTAAATTATGAGACCTTGCATTAAACTGTTATGAATAAATGGACTACAAAAGAACACAATAAATTATGACTACCATAAACTTTCATGCAATGAAGACTTTCTTCCACACATGTGAGTAATCTCAGAACATATGTGTGGATCAGTTAACAATATGGGAAATCAGCCTTGTTTATTAACCATTCCAAAGTAATGAAATTATCATTTATGTGGAGACTTCACTCCAAAGAAATGAATTTGCTAGCATTCTTATTTTTCTTATTATAACAGATACAATATGCCAAAGACCAGCTGTGTATCTTTTAACATTTATTATTTTTAAATTATATTCTTCCTGTATAACAACTAGTATAGAAAATAGTATTCTTCCTAATAGGAGGGTCATAGTAGTAGTACTCATAGTAGTTATAAAAGGTTCAGTCATCTGTAGGTCAGTTTTACCAGCCTAGTGTACATGTCTTGGTATTAAAATTCAGAAAATTACAAAAACAAACATAATTCATAAATACAGTTATTTACATACTTACAGGTCTAGCTTGACATGGATGGGACATGGACTTATAGCAGCAACCATCCCATAATTTGTCTAAACTAAGTTAGGGAAACCACAGAAAACATAAATAAGGATGGCCAGATGAAGATTGTAGCCTCCACAGTCATGATAAAAAGGCCAGTCTGTTTAAAACAGTGCTCATTTGGTTCACTCCTAGTGTACAATACTCTTTTGAAAAGAAGTTATCGAACAATGTAAAACGCTACAGCCACACTGTTCTTTTCATTTCTCATACCTAGCCATTGTCCACACTATACATATTGCTTCATCATAACATGGCACTGTACACCCAATCAATTGATGTCAGGGCCATAGTGATGATGCTCGGTTTCCATTTTGAGTGCCATTTGCTAATCTGAAAACTTAGTCAGCATCCTTCTGTAATATGCGAGATGCTGAGTTCAGTAACAGGATGAGCTGTAAGTATTAGACATTGCATAGCTTTGGAAGTAAGTTTTTCCAGAAAAGATAAAAAAAAAGGGAGAAAAATCATAGTGTGAAAGTGTTAAGTAAAATAATGTCCTTTTATTACTGTTGTTATTGCTATTTATATATGTCACATTTTTTGCTAAACCTCTGCTCTGTGTTACCTAAGTAGTCCTTCAATGAACAGATTGTACTGCCTAAAATGTATTTTCCTACTGCACTTTTAAATAAGTTTGTTTTAGTAGTTTCTTCAATCTACAGTCTCTTCTAGGAATCAGGGACTATGAGGAACAGGTTTATGAGTAGGTGTCTCTACATCAGAAGTGAGTAACAGGCTGGGAATTTGGGTTTGAAGGGAAGCATGCTCAGATGGCTGAGGCGATTAAGACAACCACTCATGTAAAGTGGAAAATTCGGATTCGAGTTCCGGTCTGGCTCAAATTTACACCTGTTACCACTAATATCCTTCGATGCCTTCACAGCTAATATCACTAAAACCTTTACAGGTGTCTTTTCTTTCAGACATATAAAACAAAATATGTGTCATAAATGACTGCATCTTTTGACTGCATTCACTTAGCACCGTAAATTGTTTACACTGTCAAGGACCAAGCAAGGTGGCTAGCACACTGGGCTCGCATTTGGGATGACGACTGTTCAATCTCGTGTCCGGCCATCCTGATTTAGGTTTTCCGTGATTTCCCTAAATTGCTCCAGGCATGCCGGGATGGTTCCTTTGAAAGGGCATGGCCGACTTCCCGCCCCATCCTTCCCTAATCCGATGGGAGTGATGACCTCGCAATTTGGTCTCTTCCCCCAAAAACAACCCAACCCTACAACCCACTGTGAAACAACCATAGACCTTAGTATGTAACATGAATTTTGACTTGATATGATTTCCTGTTCCAGAGAAAATTGTTTCTAACCAGTCAGACAGACAGACAGATGAACGGACAACAAAGAAATCACATATGGGTTCCATTTCTACTGACTGAGGTACAGAACCCTAAAAACAATTGTTTCAAAGTAAAATCTTCTATAGACAAGATAATGTTTTTCCATTATGTATAATGACAGGCTGTAGTGATGCAGAATGAGGTGCTCACTTAGTGTAAGAAAAATTAATTGGGGGAGAAGTTGACATAAATCCATAGCTTTGATAAGTAAGGTATTGCAAACACATGAAAGGTTTATACCATGATAGAGAAGTAACTTATGGCTATTCACTGGGCATTTAACAAATTTAAAAATTATTTATGGTGCTATAAAGTAATTATTTATGCTCATCGTAAGGTATTGCGTTATAATGATCCTGACTTTATTATCTATGTCAAACATTGCAGAGATGTATTTAAAAGTGTTGTCAAAACTGTCAAAATAATATCAAATAATATGTTCATTTTAGGGTATAATAATAAGTTGGTTGGTTGGTTGGTTTGGGGAAGGAGACCAGACAGCGTGGTCATCGGTCTCATCGAATTAGGGAAGGAATGGGGAAGGAAGTCAGCCGTGCCCTTTCAGAGGAACCATCCCGGCATTTGCCTGGAGTGATTTAGGGAAATCACAGAAAACCTAAATCAGGATGGCCGGACGCAGGATTGAACCATCATCCTCCCGAATGTGAGTCCAGTGTCTATAATAATAAGTCTAAGGCACTATGGTCTGTTACTGAATCCAAATTAGGTACAGCAGTTAACCTCTAAGAAATTTAAAAAATTAAACAAGACAACGACACTGTTTTCAATCCTGTTCAAATATCTCAATGCCATAATAAATTTCTCATAAAAGTATAAATATCTAATTCTGACGTGGTTATTTATCAAAACAGTATACATCTCTTAATGCAGATGTTAAACCACTACACAAAAAAGTATCAAGGGATGATATCGAAAGTTACCATTCTATCTCTATCCTCCCAGTGTTATCCAAGGTATATGAAAAAATAGCTGTGGTGCTGACAACAAATTTTATCACAAAACATTATGTTATTCTCAAAAACCAAAATGGGTTCCAAAAAGCAAAAAGCATCATGAATGCAATCAATGAATTCCTTGAAAAAAAAATCAGTTCATCCCTGGACAAAAGCAATAAAGCAGCAGGTATCGTCTATCAGCTCACACTGGCATTTCATTCAGCCAATCACTCCATGCTGTTTCATAAACTAAGCAGGTATGCCATCAGACAAAATGTTTTACATTGGCTTTGGTCTTATCTGATAAACACGAAGCAAAGGGGAATCATAATATCTAATACCATAAATTATGCATCTCAGTGGGATACAACTTCTAAAGGAGTCCCTCAAGTCTGAAACTTGGGGCCAATTTAGTTTTTCCTGTACATAAATGATTTACCTCTCAGTATCAGAGCTGAACTAGTCATGTTTGCTGATGATACTTCAGTACTTATTGAAACAGAAAATGTGAGGGAACTTCTGGAAGCTCTAATAAACAGGACAACAGAGTCCTTGCGAGAGACCCACAAAGATGAGCACCATGCACCGGTAGCCTTCTTGATGGCCCAAAGTTTGTTGGGTGAAGGAAGGGTGCACCATTCTTCACCCCAGGTGCGAAGTATCTTCTGCCGCAAAACTGACCTGAAGTAACTCTCCAAAAGGCCAGTCTGCAAGGCTGGTGCACCGACAGCCTGTTTGGCCAGCGTGTCAACACATTCATTTCCCGGGATGCCAACATAACCTGGAGTCCACACAAAGACCACAGAGTGGTCACAACAGGCAAGAGCATGGAGGGACTCCTGGATAGACATCACCAGATGAGAGCGAGGGAAACACTGGCCGATAGCTTGTAAATCGCTCAGGGAGTCACTACAGATAAGGAAGACTCAAGTAACCAACTCAACCTGTGGCTCACCATGTGTTCGAGCAACTTGCAATGAACATTGGTGAGGCTAATGGGGTGGTAGCTGTCCACCTCCTGTGGGTTCTTGCCAGGTTTCAACACAGGGATTACGATGCTTTCCCGCCATAGTGACGGGAACTCACCCTCAACCCAGATACGTTTGAAAAGGTCTAGGAGGCATGGCTGACAGTCCACTGGGAGGTGTTTGAGCATCTGACAGTGGATGTGATCTCGCCCAGGAGCCGTATCAGGGCAAGCGCCTAGGGCACTTTGGAATTACCACTCACTGAACATAGCATTGTACGATTCAGGGTGGCGCATGTGAAAGGGAAGGCTCTGACATTCCAACCACTCTTTCAGGGAGTGGAAGGCCAGTGAGTAATTCACAGAAGCGGAACTCTGAGCAAAAAGCTCCGCTAAGCAGTTTGCAATTGTGTCGGAGTCAGTACAGGCTACTCCATTCAGTGGAAGCGCAGGTACACTGACAGGGTTCTAATAGCCATAGAGTCGTCTAATCTTGGCCCAAACCTGTGATGGAGAGGTACGGAGGCCAATGGTGGAGCCATACCTTTCCCAGCACTCCTGCTTGCATTGACGAATGAGGAGGCGGGCTCGTGCACGGAGCCGTTTAAAGGCAATGAGGTGTTCAAATGAGGGATGCCGGTTGTGACGCTGGAGTGCCTGCCTGCAATCTTTAATCACCTCAGTGATCTTGGGCGAGCACCAGGGCACATTGCTCTCCTGAGGGGAACCAGAAGAACAGGGAATGGCATATTTTGCGGCAGTAACGATGCCGGTGGTGTTCGAGTGAACCACTGCATAAATGACATCATTGGAAAGAGGCTCAATAGTGACAATGTAGGTGAACAAGTCCCTGTCAGCCTTTTTCATAGCCCATTTACAGGGGAGCCCAGGACACTGATGCTGTGGCAATGACAGAAAGATCGGAAAGTGGTCACTTCCACACAAGCCATCATGCACACTCCACTGGACAGATGGTAATAGGCTAGGGCTGCAGATCGAAATGTTGATGACTGAGTACGTGCCATGCACCACACTGAAATGTGTGAAGGCACCATTATTTAAAATAGAAAAGTTGAGCTGTGCCAGTACTTTCTCAATGATGCTACCTCGGCCTGTTGCCACTGATCCACCCCACAGAGGGTTATGGGCGTTGAAGTCGACCAGTAACAGAAAAGCTGGCGGCAATTGGGGTATCAGCACAGCCATGACATTAACAGCCTGGGGCATCCACACCTGAACAGCGACAGCCTCTAAAGGTGTTTGTACAGGGACTGAACGCTGTAAACAGAGTGAAGGACGTAGATGCAGATGCCACCAGATACCATCTCATAAGCTGCTGGGTTCTTCTAATAACCCCGATAGCCACGGAGGGCGGGGTTTGCATCCCCGGAAACCAAGTTTCCAGAAGAGCAATGCAGAGGAAAGGGTGAATGCTAAGAATTTGTCGAAGCTCAGCAAGATGGTGGAAAAAACTGCTGCAGTTCCACTGGAGGATGACATTGTCCATGGCTAAGAAAAGGGACCGAGGAGGCAGATTATGCCGCTGGGAAATTTACTGCCACAAATTGAGTACTGACGGGAGTGACATCCATCATTTCTGAGTGACTGGCAAAATCTAGGTCCTCAGCGGAAGCCAGAATCTCCACCCTATCCTCAGACGCAGAGCTTGTAAGTAGCAGTGGAGTGGGTGCCACCGCAGTTTCCTTGGTCTTAGTGGTCTTTGATTTCGATTTCTCACACTGTTCCTGTGGTTGCACTTACTGGGACGGCTGCTTTGATTCAGTCTCTGGGACTGAAGAGGACCGCAAAGCCCTACAACCAGCTACCTGGTGGGTGTTGGGTTTGCCACTGGTAGGAATCTGCGAAGGGAGTGATCCAAGGGATCCCTTCCTAGCGTGAGAAGCCGAAGAAGACTTACGCTTCTCCAGCTTAGAAGTGGGGACTAGTGTCCCCTATGGTGGAAGGGGGGGGGGGGGAGTGCTGCTTCCGAGGTAGGAGGTAGGTGGTGCAGGAGCAACAGGGAGGGAAGTGCCCCCAACCATCAAGGGGGCAGATGTGGTCCTTCGGCTCTGAGAGCTGACTTTATTTGGTGCAACGGATGGAGATGTAACAGGAGTGACAATGGTGGCATAAAATGATGTCATGGGCATGTGATGAAGCCGTTCAAATTTCCGTTTAGCCTCAGTGTAGGTCAGTCAGTCCAGGGTCTTGTATTCCATTATATTGCTTTCCTTCTATAGAATCTTACAGTCCGGCGAGCAAGGTGTATGTTGTTCTCCGCAGTTGACGCAGATGAAAGATGGGGCACATGGAGTATTGGGATGGAATGGACGACCACAATCACGACATATGGGGCTGGAAGCACAGCGGGAAGACATATGGCCAAACTTCCAACCCTTGAAGTACCGTATAGGCAGGGGGGATATATGGCTTGACATCACAGCAGTAGATTATCACCTTCAGCTTCTCTGGTAATGTGTCACCCTCGAAGGCTAAGATGAAGGCACCGGTGGCAACCTGATTATCCCTCAGATGCCGGAGGACATGCCAGATGAAGTGGACACCTCGTCGCTCTAAGTTGGCATGCAATTTGTCATCGGACTGTAAAAGAAGATCCCTGTGGAAGATAATGCCCGGGACCATATTTAAGCTTTTATGAGGTGTGATAGTAACAGAAACATTGTCAAGCTTCGTACAAGTGAGTAATGCCCGTGACTGGGCAGGGGATGCTGTTTTTATCAAGACTGAACCGGACCACATTTTTGAAAAGCCCTCCACCTCCCCGAACTTGTCCTCCAAATGCTCTACAAAGAACTGAGGCTTCCTGGACACAAAGGATTCCCCATCAGCTCTCATACAGACTAGATACCGCATCGTATATGTCTCGCTGTCATTCATAGCCTTTTATTCCTCCCATGATGTGGCCAGGGAGGGGAACGATTTGGAGTCATACATGTGAGCCTTCGAACACTTAGAGACTGAAGGTGGTTGGCCACCAGCAAGAGAAGATGTGCCACGCTTCATTGTGTGTCATCCTCCCTGATGCCACCTACTCTGACCAAGGGCCCTCCCCACAGGTGCCACCCAGCCACAGCAAGGGCCACCTGGCAGGATGGCCATTGCCAGGAGTCCCGATGCCCCAGGGAGATAGGCATCTACTCCTTGGTATACGTAGGGAGTTAATGGCGCAGGCTTCACTAGAGCGATCACTGTGTTGTCAGGGGCCTACAACCAACAGGGTACATGGCGGCCCCACCACAATGGACTGGCTAACGTGATGGATATGAGGTGGCAAGTGGTTCATTGTCATTATCAGGGCAGAAAGCGACACTGCAGAGTGCATGTTGGAAATTGCACCCTGGAATGTATCCTCACCCAAGAGTTGGAGAGCGAGCGGGACTGCAATGCAACAACAAATAAGCTGGCTAAAGGTGTCAATGCATGATGGGCACAATGCACCAAGTATGGCACCGCTCCCTAATTGACTTGCTATTCGAGATAATTTTGAGTTATGGTGGTCAAACCCAAGAGGGGATCATTACATAAGGGCCAAAACGTTTGAGACTCCTTTTAGTCACCTCTTACGACAGGCAGGAATACCGCAGGCCTATTCTTACCCTTGAACCTGCAGGGGGCAGAACAAGAATGTCCTTATTTGTAATAGACTAAGTATCTCTTATATTAATGCTGGACATTTTTGATTACAGCATGTGATGAAACCCATTAAATAATACAGCTATAACTAGTTTTAGGACCCTGATGTTAGTAGCAACCAATACCAGGTCTCTTAAAGTTGTAGTTCAGAGGTCATGTTCTACTATCAGTTCAGTTCTAAAAATTCTAGGAGGCAAAGATTTAATGGAGGCGACCTAAAACTATTTCTGTGATTTTAACCAACATACCTACATGCATGCAAAAATTAAGAAGATTTTAAATTGATTCATAACAATGTTATTAATAATTGTGTGTCCGAGACAGCTGCCGTTTAGAGACTGCTACCATGGGCATAGGGCAGATGACAGAAAGTGTTCACTTGGCCATTTGCTGCACCACATATATAAATACAGCCCCCGAGAAGCAAAACTAGGCTTCATTTTGCACCCAGCCACTGTAAGATCCACGTCATTAAGTGCCAGAGTGCACGCTGCCTCAGATGATGTGAGAGACAGGCTGTTACAAAATGCTTATTTCCAGTAATAATAGAAAGTGAACTCCCAAGGACTGTACACCATCCTGGATTGCTTAGATTTTCCTGAAGTAACAGTCAGTGTGCTGCCCATAATGTTAACAAATCCGTATGGCAAGTAGTGACAATAATTTTCCACTTTTGTGGCTAGCATTTATTGTGATAATCAGTAGTCAGGGGGAAAGCCAGTTTTGTAGGAACTTCCCATAGAGGTTTCCTCTGAACTGCTTATAGTGCCGTTTAGGATAAAAAGATGTGAGTGAAACTTTACCAAATATATGTATCAAATAGAACTCAAATATTCATTTATAATTATTGTTCTGATCCTGCTGAGCAAATTGAATATAGAAACAGTTTTCTCAGTGGGCTGGACAAGAATGTGGGCTTTCAGACAGGGAACTATGGCCAGTATGTTCTCCATCGCTTTCTGGCTGACCACAGAAATAGTTGCCAGTCTCTTGTAACAGATGGCAAACAATATTTACAACAGTTCCAAATTCCTCCTATGATTTATGATTATTACCACCATTTTCATCAACCCACCACCCCACATTGGGTGCGTATGATCCATGAAATCGAACAGTGAAAGAGATCGGTAGTAACCAATGAACTCGGTAGGTACTAACAGGGTACTGCAGTTAAATAGGCAGAAACCAGTGGGAGAATAGTGCTAAGATTTATTCGTGAGTGTGGTAAATGAACTGTGAATGTTAGCTAAAGTAACCATGATCATGTTGGAAAGAGGGAAGAAGATGACACTAGACCACAGCTGTCACTGGTGCTGAGGTTAGAAGAAGGCGGTGTGTCACCACAGAGGTGTGTGGACCTGCAAGACACCTGCAAGCTGCTGCGCATGCTCGCCAGTGCCCAGCCCCACCTGGAGCTACTGCATCAGGCAATACCCACTGCACCCTCACCGCCACAGCTGCCACTGCTGATGCCTGAATTATGATGTGACGCGTCGCATAACGTTTGCTGGTACACCATTTTCCGAGGTCAAGCAATTAAGTTAAGTGAAGAATATTTGAAGTATTGGTTAGTTGCTGCTAACAGGTTACTAAATATGGAGAACTGTGTGAAAATTAGGATGGAACCAGTCTCTAACAATGAATCCTCATAATCCGACTGAATTTAATGAAGATAAATCGAAAATCGGAGTGTGATTTGTCATAAGTAAAATCTGAACTGCACTTCAATAATACTGCAAAGTTAGAACCATTTTCTGATGATGAAGTAATTGAAATGGAGGTCAAAAAGAAGAAGATAGAATTAATAACATTGTCAGATCATGAAACTGAGCTCAATATGTCTGAAATTCAGCCAGGTAAGGAAATGCAAAGAAATACTTTAAAATCAGTGGAAATGCCAAGTACCAATATAGAGGCTGCAAATTTGATGCTATTACTGTTTGCTAAACATGAATTGCATCATAAACAGCTAAACAGTAACATTGAATCCAGTAGTAAAGAGTTAAAGGGTAACAATAAGGAACTAAACTGTAGGAATGAGTCTGGTAATAAAGCTTTAAGGTATGATATGACCTCAAAACTGTATAGTTTAAATTATAAAATTGATGCTAATCATCATGACATACAAATCAAAGAGAAAAACCATAGTGACCATTTTACACCCCAGAGCGTAACAGAGCTGCTACCAGCTTGTCTACATCAAACAGGACATGTGCTGTTCCCCTAGAAGATAATGGATTCGTGCCCACCCATTGGTATAATGAAGAAGGTATCAGGATTCATCAGACCATGCAATTCTCTGCCACTGTGCCTAAGTCCAGTGCCGATGGTCACTTGCCCATTTCAGTTGTAGTTGAAACAACAATACACTCCCATCAATTGTGTACAGTACTACATTTGAGGGGCATTCAATAAGTAGTGCAACACTTTTTTATAGGCCAATTTCAGTTGAAAAAATGCAGAATTTACTGTGGGACAACATGGAATAATGTTGTTTCGGCGCTTATAGTTTCATTAATTTCTGGTAGGTGGTATGACACAGCCTTCAGAATGGCATCTGTGACTTAGGTGTATTCCAACTAGAGAGCTGTCATTGAGTTCCTTCTGGCTGAAAACCATTAGGAACTTGCAGAGTAGCCAGGGAGATCTGGCAATGGACAAAAGCATTGTCATTCATTAGGCCATGCATCTGTCATCACCATAACAAGGTTGGGCAAACCTGCCTAAAGTCCCACAAGCAGTCTGGCTGGACACAGAGTTGACTCCTGAAATAATGAAACTAGCGGACAATCTTATTTGGGGTGACCAATGGATTACCATCAAACATATTGCTGCACATCTGTAAGTATTTGTTGGTAGTGCTGACACAGTCATCCAGCAGTTGGGATACTCAATGTTGTTTTCTAGCTGCCCAACAGAGTGTCATTAAGAGCAATGAAAGAGCATCTGTGCAGAATTGCTTGCACGTTGCTTGGTGAATCATGAAAATTTTTTGTCAAACATTATGACAGGTGATGAAACATGGGTTTATCACTTCAAACCAGAAACAAAACTGCAGTCCAAGGATTGGCACCACACCACCACTCCTCAGAAGAAAAAGTTCAAAGCAGCTCCCTTAACTGGTAAAGTCATGGTGACAGTGTTTTGGGGCTCTAAAGGGGTTATTCCGATTGATATCCTCCCTTATGATTCAATAATCAACTCTGAAGTGTATTGTGTTAACGTCAGGAAATTGAGGAAATGACACCGTGTGTTTGTCACCACTAATATGCAAATGAACCTACATGACAATACAAAGCCTCACAAAAGTCTGCACACCTTTAGGAGGTCATAAAGCTCTATTGGGTTGTTCACTCTCATACACCCTACAACCCGGATCTTGCACCTTCCTACTCCCTTCCTTTGGCCCAATGAAGGATGAACTGTGCGGGAAGCTGTATGTGGATGATGAAGAGGATATTGATGCAGCATGGCATTGGCTCCATTGAAGACCAACCAGTTTCTGTTTGTTGTAGGAACACTACTGTTGTCAGAACACATTGCTTCACTTCTGCAATATACATTATTGTGACCTGTATCAGCTCATACCTTTATTGTGTGATAAAGTTTCAAGGACTGTTTGCACATTATGGTAGGTAAATGTCAAACCAGTAACAATTATTTTTTAAATAAAGGAAAAGAAAACATAAAATAAAAACAGAATACACTGTTCATTAATTTTTATGTGTAATGGCAACACACAACAGCTTACAAAGGGAAGTGTGAAATCCATTTACCACCACAGTGTTAATACCTCACAAACATGGTGTGGTGATATATGTACCACCATAGTTCTTGGTTCTAGATCACAATAACAAAATTATTAAGAAATAAATATAGTCAGCTGATCACAATTCTATCAGTATAGTAGAAAAATTATATTCGCTGAGACACTACAAAAGATGTGCCCCCGAATGGGTTAAAGAACATTGAAAACTTTTTACCTACATACCACATGTCAGCTTATGTTATGTACTGGAGAGAACTTTTGGTTCTGCAGCTAAGTAGAAATTTTAAGCCGTACATCTTATTCAAGAGGAATATTCAAGATAGAATCATGAATGGTATGAAGACACTTATTGAGACTCCTCCTTATGGGTTCTTGTGTTTCAGATGCTCTTGTCTCTGTGGCTTCTCGAAGCAATTTGTAGTAAGAAGTAAAATTTAAACTCCACCAGTTTTTGAATATATGTGAATCATTTTGATTTAATTGAAAATGGACTATTGATGTTGTTACATCTACTTAATATATAGGTAATAATGTTGGCACACATTACAGATCTATGTGTATACGGAGGAAACCACTTTACAGAGTGTAGTAGGGCATACTTCTGGTACCACTTCCTTACCTTCCATCACTGAGATATTTGTGAATGGCGTATGCAAAGAATCATGCTCGAATAACATCCTTATGAGCTGTGTTTTCTTCTACACGGAAATTTTGTGGAGTCATATATTGGAGGATGTAGTAATTTTCCCAAGCTTCATAAGAAGGTATGTTCTCATAATTTGTACAGTCAGTCCTATATAGTAAATAGATAATTGACTTTGAATTTGTCAGATCTTCTAGTTTATGGTTACTTCTGTTCAAGAAAATTGTAGATATGTGTCTGTGTTCTGTATATCAGCTTAATAGTGTGTGGTGGTGATATTTTCTGGTTCCACAATGAATTCCATTTATTTCAAATAAATTCACAGCTAATACTGGGGAGCAGAATAGTTGAAAATCATCCTTGTAGGCTCTAATTAGTCACACATTCTGGCCTGCATCAATTCGATGGGCAATGTGTAGAAGGAAGTAACTTTTTGCCTAACCAATCTTGGACAGTACATGGTCAGAAGTTTTCCTGTGAATCAGATTTGTTTAATTTATAATGGACTTTGAGGTTGTCAGATCTACTTTCTACATAGTTAATAATGTTTATTAACATTAAAGAGCTGCATGAGTACTCATGAGAGTACATTACAGTGTGTAGTAGAGAGTAACTCTGGTACCACTATCATCTCCCATGGAAATGTCATATGAAAGTTATGATGGTTGATTAAGCAGCTTATGAGATCTGATTATTTTATCATGCTCATTTTATCGGCCCAGTACTTGGAGTACATTAAAATTACTCCACCCTTCCTTGGAAGTTATGCACACACAATTGGGACAGCCAGTCATGTATGACAAATGGATACTTGAAATTTAGACTGCCTGATTGTCTTGTTTATGGTTTCTTCTGTTAAAGTACACTGAAAACATATATGTATTCTTACCACAGAAATGGCGAGCTACTGAAGTTAGTTTGTTGTTATAAGATGCAGAATATCTTCTGGAAAATTTCCTTACTTAGTGTCAGGTATTAAAATATGTAACATTGATTTCTATGTAAGAGCAGAAAGTCAGGCTTCCTGATTACAGAATTGACACTGAAAGTTAAATTTTCTGGTTCCTGGATGTAATTGTTTTCCAAGCACATTGTTTGCATTCACATTTCTGATTTCTACACATTTTTTTAGTCAGAATTAGAATAAATTGTGGTAGTGACACATTAAAATAACTTAATAATAAGGTTAAATATATCATAAAGAATACCAACACCATGATCATTTCAAGATGTAGGAGACTGAAAGAATAGAAATAAATACTAGTATGAATAGTAGTGAAGCAGATAGTTATTCATAACTCAAGACTACAACAGCTAGGGAAATCAGTGATAGCTTGACTGAGACCTACATTCCAAGGTAAAAACCTTACATGAATTTCAAATTTAAAAGTGCAACTTCAGATGCTACTAAATAACGAAATATTGTAAAATGTGTATACACTTCATTTCATTCTATCTTATCAATTGAATTAATTTATTTTCATTTCCCTTTAAAATAAGAGACCAATATTAAACTATTTGCACAGTGATGAAATGTCTGGTGCCAGTAATTCTGCAGTATGATGGTGTATTCTGTCTGCACTTATCCCTAGTGTGCCAGACATTCCAGTAAACAGAAAGGAGTGCACTCATATGCGAACAACAATGAGTTATGTAGTTGTCACTCTATTATAATGTACTTGTCTATAACACTGTCAGCGGCTCATTGCATGCCTTTTGTTCAGCAAATGTTTGATTCACAGCACCACACTTTGGCTGCCTTGCCAAATTATATTCAGTTGCAAGGTCCCCAAATCTATGAAACCCTGTTGATGCTTCCTACATGTAAGAAAGACACACTTTATCATGTTGTACGACTTTTTTGTTTTAGCTACAGTCCCTGGAGGAGTATAAAACATGTGCAAAACTACACACACAGGCACAAATAAGTAGAAATTTTAAGCCATACATCTTATTCAAGAGGAATAATGGTTCAAGAGTATTGTCTTCAATGATTGAAGCCTTAATTGCTTTCAAATATTTACTAAATCTGTTCTGACATTATTATGATATTATTGATAAACTACACGCATATCTCTGTGACATATCATGAGTCATCTTTGAGTATTTCCATAAAAACCCAAATGTTTCATCTAAAATCTACACAGTTTAATATCGGGTTTTCAAGTTGCCAATGACAAAAAAAAAAAAAAAAAAAAAAAAAAAAAAAAAAAAAAAAAATCTTCAATAAATCTTCTGAATTCACATCTGCCACTTAATACTGGGTTCCATCATGAAATTATTTCCTCTTTTTTGTGTGCACCTCTGAAAATTCAGAATCAACGTTAATAAGTTCTTGATCTGTCACACCTCAGCATCAATGGTTGTAGTTTGTGCTTGTAATAGTTGGCTTCTATGGTCTGTTGTTACCAACAACTTTACGCAAATTGTAGTCATGATTACGCACTTGAAAAATGTCACATAATCCAAAACACACCACAGCATAGAATGTTCTTCAGCTGACAAATTTAAGTTGCTGAGATTTTCACTAGCAAAGGCTGTCTTATTCAGGTGAACAGCAGTTGGTCTTACAGTGTGAACCTGAGCATGCCAGCGAGTATCAGACATTCAATATAAAGAAAACTAACACACTGGTCCAGAAGTTACCACTGTTGTGGACTGCAGGAGAAGAGGTTGTAAAGAGGTTCAGTTATTATGAAGAAAATATATGCTTAATGACAGCTCTCAACTGTCTGTAATTCACATTGTAATAAATCAGAATCTGATGGAACTTTTGCTGAGATAACAAAATATGTGATACCAACTAATTTATGACCAGACTGAATTCATTTTCAATGGAAAATTATGTTATCCATACCTGTGGATGGGCACCAAGTTTTCCAGTTGTCAGGCAATATCTTAGCATAACTATACTTTTTTAAATTTATATATTGGTATGTTGGCATACTGCAAGGATACCTATGAAGATACGTTTGCATATAAGTAACAGCAAATGTTCTAAAAAACAGAAATACATTGTTTATTATTATTTTCACCATACAACTTTAAATGCAGACAAAAACATATGTTACTATTTATATATATTTTATTTTTATAATGTTATTATGTAACCAACAACACAGTATAACAAGGAGTTTGCAGGCTGAATATTGTGGACATTCTACAAGTATTATCAATGGGTGCCACCCTTAAAAACATTTAAAGAAATATATATTCACAAAAAATACTTAGTAAATTAAGAATGTTGTAGAATATAAAACTGGAAGTCATACTAGTATTGTATTGACTCACAGGATGTTCTGGGAGGTTCATGAAAAAATAGCATTTCTTATTTTATTGCCCCCTGGGAGTAACTGCATCAGACTGATTTTGGAGATGATATCTTAAAGATGATTGAAGATCATTTACATATGGACAATGTAAGTGGTGTTAAGTCATTTGTATCACTCTTGTGTTCTGAATCTGTGAAACTGAATGTGGATCAGCTGTATGTGAATGCCTCATTATTTGCATAATAAAAAAAAATGTGTTTCATGTTTGGTTGCGAAACATGCTGAAGCTAACCAATGATATTCACACTATGCACTACATGAGAGTCTCTACACACTAACACCATCTTGAAATTGGGTGAAACTTTTTATAAACTATATAGCGTTACCTCCATTAAAATTCGAAGTACATTGCTATAAAAATATTCTGCACTATTTTTCAATGTCATGTTGAGAATGAACAGATTTCTAATTGCTACAGTAAGTGAGAGGCAATATAGGTGGGTGTTCTTGCCAGGAATTTAGATGTTTTTGACTGAGGCATGATGAATTTTCTGAGTACAGACAAATATCACCAGAATATGTATATCTATGATGCACATAATAAAATTCATTGAAGAAACATGGATCTTTGATTGAAGATTGTAAAAGAATTTTACTTGTAGACAGAACACAAGTAAATGTGAAACAAGGAACTACAATTATGAAAAGTATAGATTGCTACTCACAGTTAAGATAACACATAAAGTTGCACATATGCATAACAAAAAAGTGGTTACACATTAAGGATTGTTCGAAAGTGTTCTTCAGAAAAGAAAGGGGAACAAACACATTCACACAAAAGACACATCTCATCCACAGGCAACCAGTACTTCCCGCTACTCTGGCCAGACTGCCCATCAAGAAACAACCTGACTACTTGTGCATGAGACTATGGAACAAAGAACAAGTAAAGTGCTCATACTTTACAAAACTCAGTTCTATTTCGAACAAAGTACTTTATAATAATGTTAAAACAAATGAAACAAGAAACAGGAAGTGAAGCTCCACGTTATCATAGATGAAGGTCAAGATATTTTTGACAATTCATATGATGCGCAATCTGAGAGAAAACGTAATCAGAATGAAATACTAACAATAATATTACGAAAATGTGAGGAATACGAACAGAAATGGAAGCTAATAGGGACCAAATGAAACCAAACACCAACTCTTTAAAAATAGAACTACAAGGTATAGTACAATTAAACAGTGACCACTTATGTTTGAACTGGAAAAAATTAAAATCCATTTTGGAGGCTAACAGTGAACAAACAAGCAACCAACTTACTTCAGAAAATAATTCTTTGAACGGCATAGTAAATAAAATTAGCAGCACACTGAAGACGAACATTCAGATGTAGAAACTAGTTTTGCTCCAGATGTAAAATCGTAGAAGAACTATATACTGGCAAAGTGTACATCATAAACAATGTTGTCCATATTATCCAAGAAATTCAGTAATATCATTTTATTTGTTTGAAGTTTTTGTACAAATTTTAGCTTTAGTGATGTATCAACAAAGCTAAAAATTGCAATCTGGAAAGTTCAATTTCAAATTGGTATTTCTAGTCACATATTTGACACAGATCAACAAAAAACACAGCTTAAAGATGGTTTAGATATTTTTCTTGGCAGTGTGCTGTTTTTCCACTGAATACAGTAGGGGTAGAATTGAAGCTTTTCATTGATACAGAAGCAGTGTCTCACTTAGCTGAAATCCAAGAGAGTAATGTTCAAGAACTGTAGCAGTAAAGCACTGAGTTGATCATGAGTTTGTGATATAGGCTTAGCTAACCCATGGCCATGATCCTCTTGCAACATTTCTTCAAAAGTCTTGAACTGTTTTTTTCCATGTAATTGGCTTCTCATCTTCATATCTTTTTCAACTGTTTCTCACTATCAATCTATCGTCTTCTTTTTACTAGTCTAATAATCATGCTGTAGTGATGCAGTGGCAAATAATCTCACAGCAATCATTAAGTATGTGCAGCTGAAAATGGGACTGAAGAAGTGAAAGGAAAAATAAGATTTACTGCTGTTTATGCTGGAAAAACATTCAAAAATAAGATAACATTATTTACGGTTCTGAAATTATTCCTGAGTGTCAGATATGACATTTACGAAATATTGTGTTGAAGATATGAAGCTCCACTTGCTTGTTTCTGAACATAATTTAATTTTGATCTTTATTATGCAAACTGTGGTATGCCTTTTTATGTTACTGTTGTTTACAATGTGTTTAAGATCTGGAGAGTGTAACTTTAAATATGTTAATGACATTAACAAATGAACAATAGTCAGATAATGGACAGACAATGTTCTGTGTTATATCCCTGGTGTGTTTTTATGTTCTTTGAAGTCTGTTTTACAGCTTATTGTTTAAGCATGTGGTTCTCTATCATTCTAGAGGCAAATTAAGAACTTTGTATTGATTGATTGATTGATTTATTTATTGAGCACCTGTTTTATCATGTACAATGATATGGGATTTGTCATGTGTTACATACGGAAGAATATGAATAACAACATATTATGTAAAAAATATCAGTGAACAAATCTGAAATTTCAAGGTGTATCAAAGCATATATCATCTACCCTAAAGTGGGGACTCCAAGTTTGAGTGAATTTGTTTCTATTCCCATAAGTGTACTTTACCATTCTTGTACCATGGCTAATCTGGCATTCACTGTGATGATGGAACAGCAAGGTTTGCTGATATTCAGCTCTGCTCCTCATCTTTCTGCCACTGCAGTTCTCAACAATATTTCTGATGGTGACAGTGGTTTGAGATTGGGAAACATAAAAATTCTGACTTTCTGGCCAACTTGACTTTAGTTGTGATTCACTTAGAGAGAGGCCACTTTCCAGGTTCATGGCTCTATTTCAGATGTCAACAGATTTGCTACAGTTATATACCAGTTGGAACTGAATTCCATTGAACAACCGGATGATATTTTACCAAAACATGCTTTTGGGATGTTTAAGATACTGTTTACAGTGTTTCTTGGTACCACTGAAATCACATCTGAGTTGAACTGTGGATAGTGAATTTGGGGCTGTGGGTTCCCCATCAAAAATGCTGCATTTGCTTTGCACTTTGGTGGGGCAGAAATTATTTCAGAGCAATCAGTGAAACTTTTTAGGCTGCAGTGATTACTTCAATATGTGTGTGCAGTACTACTCACTTTCTTTAAACTTTTAGTTGCTGATTTAGCAAAGGTTGTCGCTACAGTAGCAATAAATAGTGCTAGTAATAGTAAATCATGCACTGCTTTTGTGGTGTCACCGCCAGACACCACACTTGCTAGGTGGTAGCTTAAATCGGCCGCGGTCCATTAGTACATGTCGGACCCGCGTGTCGCCACTGTCAGGATCGCAGACCGAGCGCCACCACAAGGCAGGTCTCGAGAGACGGACTAGCACTCGCCCCAGTTGTACGACGACGTTGCTAGCGACTACACTGACGAAGCCTTTCTCTCTTTTGCCGAGAGACAGTTAGAATAGCCTTCAGCTAAGTCCATGGCTACGACCTAGCAAGGCGCCATTAGTTACTTCATGAATCTAAAGATTCTCACTTGTATCATCAAGAATGCTGTATACCAAAGGACGATATAAACGTTAAGTGTTCTAGTAGCTACGTTCTTTTCTTTATCACATTCATTACGAATCCTGTTCCAGACTTAACGCCAGACGGCGTGAGTTGACGCGTGCCCTTTCACCTACTTCACTGTGGACTGGCTGCCTTAACAGTCCACTACAGCTTTAAGCAAGGTTATGGAGGATGAAACTGAACTGCACATGCTTGGTGAGTGTGGTCCATACTCACAGATTTTTCATACTTATAGATTACAAGAGAGCCACCCAAGGACACAATTTTCTTTGAATTGGCTAGTCTCAATGCTAAGTTTGACAACAGCATCAGGATGAGACTAACTAAGGAATATAGACAATCTCATCGCCAAAGTGAATGGTGTTGGTACAACAGGCATTTTGCCTGAAGGGCAAGGCAATGTGCGGTGCCCTGCAACTTCCCAAATCTTGACTTGGATATGTATACACTGGTGACCAAAATTAAAGCAACAAACTGCTGTTTCACTGTTCTGTGTCTAATTCAAGCTATAATCATACAAACTGTCATCACAAGTCCATACAATCATGTTTCACACAGAAGGTGGCATTCTGGTCTACGGACAACCATGTCAACGATGATGTCAGGGTGCCTGCGAAACGGGGTAGTGTTTCTGTGGTGGTTCCTTACCCACAGTTGATATGTACAACATCACAGATGGTGCAGTATGGCACAGAGATAATGCCTACTACACTCTATACAGTGGAGAGTCATAGGAAGAATGGATGCAGGACAGTTGCAAACTCATGGGCCCGATGACTTAAGGTGAATCATTCTGTTGTTTCTCAGGTGTGGTGACATTTTATAGAGATTGAAACTGTACCCCAAAGATCAGGGGAGGGCCAACCATTTGTGACATCAGAAGGAGAAGACCATGATTTGGCTGTAAGTGCATGACAGTACCACCTTAGTACTGCACAGCAACTGACATTCGACTCCGCAACATCCACTGGACATGTTGTTTCAAGGCAAACTGTGTACAGAAGCCTTCAGCAGAGTGGCCTTTATTGTCAGAGACGTGCTGTATGTGTATTTCTAATGTGCCTTCATGGATGGGAAGGTCAGCATGTCATGTGGACAGTCAAACTGTGTACCAATTTTCTTTTCACAGTTGATTCCCAGTTTGGCCTGTAGTGTGGTTCTTGGTGAATTCGCTTCTGGAGGGAATGTGGAATTTGATTTGGGGAACCAAACATTGTGGAAAAAAACCGATATTGAGGAAGATCCCCAATTGTTTGCAGAGGGATTGTGTTAACCACATGATCATCTCTTCACAAAACTCTATATATGAACTGGCAAGGTTTAACTACTGTCAGCTATTGTGACAAGATCTTGGGACATCATGTGTAGCTGTTGTAACAGCTGTTGTGACAGCTGTTGTGTCCCTGACAGCATTTCATGGATGAGTTGCTACAGGGTGATGACTGTGTATTCTGCTATGTTGACCATATTTTGTTTATACCAAGGGATATGGAAGGGAATGTCTCCCCATTTGCATGAGGTTATGTAAAGCTGAAATGACTATAACATATGAATTAACAAGGACAAATGCATGTTTGGCAAATGCAAGGTCCCCTTTCCAGGGTACCATACATAGTTTCCCGAACTCGCAAACTTTGTAACCCTTAAAAGGTCTCAGATATTTTGAATGTGCCCTAACAATTACATACAAAGATCTTTTTAGATCTTTAGGCAATGATAAATTATTGTTGATGACATTTACCTCATTTGGCTGAGACTATTTCTCCAACCAATAATTTATTGAAAACAAAAGACACTTAGGAGAGGAGGAAAGTGCTCTGAGATAGTGATGCTAAGGAACCTTATGAGGCTCATAAGACTACTCTGGCATCAGCAACACTTTTGGCACACCCTCTTTGTGGAGCTCCAGTGGCATTATCTGTGGATGTGAGTCAGTCTACATTAGTAGATTTGTTGCAGCAATGGGTGATGGCAACATGGGTTCCATTAACATTTTTTCCCAGAATCTCTCTCCACAACAGATGAGCTGGAGTGCTTATGGTAGACAGTTTCTAGTTATTTACCTCAGAGTGAAATATTTCTGCCAGTATCTAGAATGGCACGAGTTCAAGATTTTTAAGGTGCATAAACCCTTAACTGTGATTTTACAAAAAGTGTCTCAGCTTAATTCGCCCCACCAAATACAGTATGCAGAATACATTGCTCAACTATGCAGTGATATGAACCATGTTGCTGGCTTCCAAATTTCATTGCTGATTGTCTCTCACATGTCTGCATGGCCATCATGTTGGTTAATTGGGAGAAAGAGGCTAGCAAAAAGGAAATCCATTCTTTTTCTTTTGAAGTGCCCTTCGGACCCTGCTTCTGCTGGGCTATAGCTACAACAGGTGCAGCTTCATGGATCTCATATTCTGGTCTGGTACATCATGGCAAATTATAAAGTGCAACCATTCATCCCAGCATGTTGGGGATGCGTAGTAATTGATGCTCTCCACGAATTGGTCCATGCCCCAGGCTAGTCTTGGATAAAGTTGTGTAGCTGGGTATCTAGCAAGATTATCAGTGGTGAGTCTGTTGCTACCCACAATGCCAAAGGCGCAGGATCAGTCACCATAAATCAGCCCCCAATGGATGCATTTCCACCTCCATCTGTTAGAATTGCACATATGTATGTAGTCATTATTGGTCTCCTCCCTTCTTCTTCTGTTCATTTCCATTTTGTCATAACCGTGACTGACATATTTACATGGTGGCCAGAGGCAACTGCAATGCAGAACATTTCTGTGATTTTTGTTGACTGGTTGTTGTGTCCTCTTAGTTTTCAGATTTGGTAGTCCTGAAATCATAGTTTCTGCCAGAGGTATGCAGTTTGACTGCCAGCTGTTTGACAAGCCCACATGTAAATGCTTCAACTGACCCCTCCCCATATGGTACAGGCATTTTTCTACCCTAAGGAATTGTTCACTACTCGTTTTGTGTGGGTAAGGGGTATATTTATTCAGTTATGTTTATAGAGATTCTGCAGTGTTTCGGTGTTGAGTGCCAAAACAAAATGGTATATCATTATTGTTATCCCATATACTAAAGCATTAACTGGGCTACTACATACTGCTTATTTTATCAAAAATTTGATATTATTTGGATCATTTAAACTAATTTATTGAAAAGTAGGAACT
Source organism: Schistocerca nitens (assembly GCF_023898315.1). Classification (NCBI taxonomy): domain Eukaryota; kingdom Metazoa; phylum Arthropoda; class Insecta; order Orthoptera; family Acrididae; genus Schistocerca; species Schistocerca nitens. Next base: position 358,581,853 of record NC_064616.1, on the reverse strand, counting down.
TTTTGTGTTTTTTTTGGGAAAGTGTTGCTTAACAAAAAAAATGTTATATTGTAACTTACATATCTATTCTGCTATGAAGCTACTGTGTGAGGTTGTCTAGGAGGGGGAGGACTAGGCCCAAGTAAGGGTTGAACATCATTTGTGACCAAAATGTTTGTCTAACATTTCATGCTTAAAGGATCATTCGAAACAATTAAGAAGAATACTTGTAAGCTTCCAACAAGTAATTGAAAAAAACACATTCAGAACAACCACAACAAGTGTCAAGGCAATTTCATAATTATGTACTCCCCTAACATGTGCTGCAGTATTTACTTTGCATTCAAGTAAGCCTTTAATAAAGTGAGTGAGGTAAATATAGGTATGGCTAGCGAAATGCCCGACGACTATATAGTAACCCCCACTGCTTTGACAAGCCTAACAACATAATAATTGGAAGTAGGGAGCAGTGGGAGAAAACAGTTCGACACCATACGGGGGACATCGTTTGGTTGACCGATGGGTTGAAAACAGATCAAGGTATTGGGGCAGGGTTGTATGGTTTTCAGCCAAGACAGGAGAGCAGCATCTCTCTAGGGAGTCTGGCCTCTGTATTCCAAGCCGAAATAACTGCAATCAGGGCATGTGTGGAGGAGAATATAAGTAGATGCTACAATGACCATAGCATCTACATCTATTCAGACAGCCAGGCAGCCCTGACATCATTGGCAGTTCCTGCAACAAGATCTAAGATTGTTGCAGATTGCCACAGGCCTCTGGTGGATCTAGGGGGAAGCAATAGGGTGTACCTAGTGAGGGTCCCTGGCCACTCAGGGATCTGTGGCAATGAACAAGCCTATAGATTGGCTAGGATGGGAGCAACAACTCCATTTATTGAATTGGAACCTGTCTTGATAATCACCAAGGCTATGATCAAATTAGAACTATACATCACAGAGACAAGTATATATGTTGCAGTTCCTTGAGAATTAATTGCTTATCACTAAGTTTCAGATCCTGTAATGAGATACCAAGTAATTATTAGGGCACCAAAAGTTTTTAGAACAAGCTTATGTGACATAAGAATGATGCTAAAATTTTATACAGTACCTAAGCTTCAACACAACAGCTACAACAATAACTATGTGTGAGACAAACAATTTAACAACTCAGTTTATCATACTGTCTTACAGCTAGTTTACTGATTTACAATTTCCTTGGTATCACAGAATATTGCACAACACCATTCATGAAAGAAATGAAAACTTATTAAAACAATGACTTTAAAATTTACATCCAGGTCACAAAAAGGACACATACATATTTCAAAAATGCATAATTAAAAAAGAAACTGAAGACAGGTAAAATACTGCATCCAACTTATTTTTCTTTGCTGCCTGAGTACTGTTGATCAAGAGGCACCACAACATGCCATCTCAGAATCCAACCAACCAAACCCAGGTAGTGACTCAGCTTAAATCAGATACAGACATCTCCCGGATAACCAAGGCAATTCTGTGCATGGTGCTACTAACTGTTAGTACTACCTGGAAATAAAGTGTATCTTTAAATTCAACATATAAGTAACTCATAAATAATCTTTAATTCTCTATCATGAAACTGAAGACAATTTGGCTAAGAGCAAAATTTCATAACCACATACCAATAAATGGGCAGAAACCAAGCCCTCCAGTATTAATAGTAAAAAGAAGTTGGGCCTTATTACTGAAGAGGTACAAAAACCTCAACAAGGAGATAAAAAGCCAGCCGCAATTCATGCCTTATGGCATAACTGTAACAAAGGGCCACCATGCAGGATAGAGAATCGACAAGATTAGAGTGGATGCACATGGATAGCAAACAAACTTCCATTACATTAGCAGACAGTACCTTAAATACAAAGCAACTGGCATGAATCCTTCTCTTCCAGAATTAACAAGTTGACTAGCAAGCATCAAAGTCATTCACAGCAATAAATGAGGCATCTTACGAGTAAACCAGTGTCCACAAAGCTGTCATATATAAGAAGGTAAAAACACAACATGTCATAATTATGGAAAATCACCAATTTACTGGTGGTACAATAAGCAGTTGGTACAAACATGTGCAGTCCTCTTGAACGCACAATCAATGTACTCACAACCAGGGCTTAAGCAAACAGGAAGAGTGAACTGGTAGTTTTGGAGTTCTAATAGCTGTGAAGACAAAAGAATGGAACACCTTTTTATCCTCACACTGTCCCCAAATTCATTCAGCAGAAATAAAGTACCTTACAATAGTTCTAAGACTCCATGCCTCCATCTTAACCAAGGCATCAAAACCATGAAATTCTGCAGTAGGAATAACTACAGCAACCTCATGTCCTCCAGAGCCACCAGGGTGAAAACTTCTACTCAGAGACATGGCCCCAGGCAGTGTGCTGAGGTCCAGTTATCCAATACAGTTAGATCACATGGGTCAAATGACAAGATGACATGCCTGAAGATCCTTCCTGGTTCACTGCCTGCTGTTGTCTGACTCACTTCTCAAAGTGTTACTTGTTTATGCCAAAATGGCTCACCCTCCACTAGAGGCAAAGAAGACATACCACAACCTATCGACATGGTATGGCTCATGTACATGTATGTCCATCTGTATTGTTATATTAAATGGTTGTGGCAAGATTGTGCTAATGGCATACAAAATAAACTAACTGTCATGCACTGCTATTACAATATTTTCCCCTCCCCTGTTAAATACCAAAGAACCTCACAACATATACAAATATTTTCATGTCTTCGTAAATAAATGTTTTCATCCTGTTCTGTAAGAAAAGTATCTATTTTCCATCACCAATACTGGTCAGAATGGCACAGAATGAAACTTTGAACACAGATATTTTCATAACCATGTACTACATGTTGGGTTAACTACATTTTCAATAGTATAAGTTGGGTCAATGTGACAGTGTATTAAAGTCTTACTTGAATGCAATGTAAATACTGCAGTACATGTTAGGGGAGTACATATTTATGAAATTGACTTGAAAGTTGTTGTGGTTGATCCAAATGTGTTTTTTCAATTACTTGTCGGAAGCATGCATGTATTCTTCTTAATTGTTTGGAATGATCCTTTAAGCACAAAATGTTAGACAAACATTTTGGTCACAAATGATGTTCAGCCCTTACTTGCGCCCAGACCTCCCCCTCATAGACAACCTCACACAGTTGCTGCATAGCAGAATAGACACGTAAGTTACAATATAACATATTTTTATTAAGCTACACTTTCGCAAAGAACACAAAAAGGCCCTACTTTATCATAAATTGGGTTAAATGACACAAATAATATCACATTTTCGATAAAATAAGTAGTATGTGGTAGCCCAGTTAACACTTTAATATATGGGATAACAATAATGATATCCCATTTTGTTTAGCACTGAACAATGTCCCTCCTTTTAATTATGTGTAGATATACCTACAATACTTCATAATATTTCATCTGAATACAAAACTGCTTAAATATTTCATAATCTCTACAAACTTCACGAAACTCTATAATTTTAATTGTAACAGAAAATTGCTCTGAATATAAATTATCACAAATAAGTCCCTAACACATCATCATCCTAACATCATCTTGCATCACTTAAATACAGAATACATCATAAAATTGCATCTCAACATAAACCTCTAAGACATTGCAGAATCTCTATAAACAAAACTCCATAAGAATACACGAAAAAGAAAAATCGCTCTGAATACAATCCATATATTCCACCCATAATAATACAACATGTGTTTTGAACCAAGAAATATGTTTTGTATCATAAGTCATCTTTCATGTAACTCGTCATAGCCTTTCTTGTGCTTTGGTCTGAAAAGCCCCATTCATCATAATGCCTTTCTCTCACAGTGGCATCACAACAGTAATGGAGCTTACCTAGCTTGCAAAAGTCTCATTTTCATATTTCTGAAACATTTTTTTCTATGTATCAAGACACTAGATGTTTTTGTATTACTAACAACAGCTACCTATAATCCCAACGAACAGTAAAATTTTTTCATCTGACTTCTTTTTATGTAAAAATCCAAATTTCTTTTCTTAATGCACATAACTTTCCCAAATATATTTAAGTTTCATTACCTTTTACCTTCTGGGGTAGACAAGATATGCGTGGATGCACTTTTTGTATAAGACACTTTATTTGCAAATATAGAGAGGCAGAGAACCACACACTTAAGCAATAAGCACTGGAGTGGACTGCATATAAACTCACACCAGAGATATGTCACACAACACTGACTGTCCATTACTCAACTATTGCACATTTATTAACTTCTCAGACATATTTAATGTTGCACTCACTGTATTAAAACCAGCACCCCACCCCCATTTTTCAGTGTGTTAGCTAGAAGAAGACTTAATTCATGTTAACAGAGAATCCAAGGGCACCACATACCCACAGAAAAGAACAGTTATCTACCAGAGTGCATTTAAAGCATTAGTGTGTAGGAAGAATGGAAGAAAGGGAGAAGATCTATCAAGATGCCATTTGGTGGGATATGCCCCAACATGTCCTCAACAGGGTAAATATCAACATCAAAGAATGACAGTTTCAAACAGTTAACTGAAACAGTGTGCCTGTACCAATTTCCGTCCACAATTAACGTCTTATCATTTTTATCAATTACAAGAAACAGACCACTGTACAGGGAAAAGAGATGTAGGTTGACTGTGTCATCCCTTACCCATGTGCAGGGAGGAGACCCCCCAAGAGGGATCATTGCCAAAAAAATTTTATTAAATAAAATTTTCCATGCATAATGTTCAGCCGTAGCCAGCTTGGGCATATTGTGGTGGAAGGTGCCGGCCGGAAGACCATGGTCAGACTCAAGTCCCACGGGTTGGTTGCGCTGATGGGGGTACGCTACTAGCAAGGCGCATTGGCGGAATCAATCCTCCAATCAGAGACTAATCGTGTGATCACGTGGGGACGCGGCCGGGATCGGCGAGGGCGGCTTGGAAACAGCTCCGTGCTGTCTTAGCTTCAGACCTCGGCCCCGAGTAGTCGCTCCTCTAGCCTCTGCCTCTCTGATGAGCAGACGGCAATCCCTCTTGGGGCTGCTCAGCCCTACGTAGGCACCAATGTATCATCGTTACAGGAATAAACTGGGTCCATTCCACTTCATTACTTTTAATTTTACAACACCCTCCACTCCTGACCTCTATCCTGACGAACACCCACACAAAACGAGTAGTGAACAATTCCTTAGGGTAGAAAAATGCCTGTACCATATGGGGAGGGGTCAGTTGAAGCATTTACATGTGGGCTTGTCAAACAGCTGGCAGTCAAACTGCCTACCTCTGGCAGAAACTATGAATTCAGTAATACCAAATCTTGAATACTAAGAAGACACAACTGCCAGTCAACAAAAATCACATAAATGTTCTGCATTGCAATTGCCTCTGGCCACCATGTAAATATGTCATTCACAGTTACCTTATGATTTGCCATGATGTAGCATACCAGAATATGAGATCCATGAAGCTGCACCTGTTGTAGCTATAGCCCAGCAGAAGCAGGGTCCGAAGGGCACTTCAAAAGAAAAAGAATGGATTTCCTTTTTGCTAGCCTCTTTCTCCCAATTAACCATCATGATGGCCATGCAGATATGTGACAGACAATCAGCAATGAAATTTGGAAGCCAGCAACATGGTTCATATCACTGCATAGTTGAGCGATGTATTCTGCATACTGTACGTGGTGGGGCTATTTTAGCTCAGACACATTTTGTAAAATCACAGTTAAGGGTTTATGCTCCTTAAAAATCTTGAACTCGTACCATTCTAGATACTGGCAGAAATATTTCACTCTGAGCTAAATAACTAGAAACTACCTATCATAAGCGCTCCAGCTCATCAGTTGCGGAGAGAGATTCTTGGAAAAAAATGTTAATTGATCTCATGTTGCCATCACTCATTGCTGCAACGAATCACCTAATGTGGACTGACTCACATCCACAAATAATGCCACTGGAGCTCCACAAAGAGGGTGTGCCAAAAGTGTTGCTGATGCCAGAGTAGTCTTATGAGCCTCATAAGGTTTTTTAGCATCACTATTTCAGGGCACTTTTTTCCATCCCTAAATGTCTTTTGTTTTCAATAAATTATTGGTTAGAGAAATAGTCTCCGCCAAATGAGGTAAATGTCATCAATAATAATTTATCATTGCCTAGACATCTAAAAAGATCTTTGTATGTAATTGTTAGGGCACATTCAAAATATCTGAGACCTTTTAAGGGTTACGAAGTTTGCGAGTTCGGGAAACTATGTATGGTACCCTAGAAAGGGGACCTCGCCTTTGCCAAACATGCATTTGTCCTTGTTAATTCATATGTTATAGTCATTTCAGCTTTACATAACCTCGTGCAAATAGGAGACATGCTCTTCCATATTCCTTGAGATAAACAGTCATTACCCTGCTGCAACTCATCCATGAAATGTTGTCTTGTCTGGGCAGTGTTCTGAAGTATAAAAGGTATTGTGTTTTGCTAAAAGAAACTGAATGGAGTCATAACATCAGACTTGTGCTTGTCCATCTTGGACATGGGTATTTGTGCAAATGCCTTAGCATAGTCTACCACAATGAAAACAATAGCACCATTCAGGTCACATTTAAAGTCTAAGATATTCAGAACAGGCAGTCTGTCAGAGATTTTTCTAGAGTGTAGGCCCTTATAATTCCTTAAAATGCAAGGATAAATCCTTATTCTTAACCATTTCCAACAGTGCAGCCTACATACTATGTGAGTGTGAAACCACCCCATCCACTAACATTTCATGAAACACCACTTTAGCACACTTTAACTTTTCTGAAGGCAACTTTCTTGGTGTGCTCACGACAGGCTGTCTGTGTGTGGTGTGGATGTGATACATTATGCAGTGTTTATATCACCCTTTTGTCACAATAGGTTCTGTTAGTACCACGAAGTTTTGTAGAGCCATTTGTGTGAAGTCGTTGGCTACTGGTATGGCCTTGGAGGAGGAAAGAGGGGGAAGGGACAGGTCCACCAGTGGAGGTGCAGCATCCATCCACTAGCCACATATCTCTGCCTGTACATCTTTAAGTTCTTCTCAGTAGCCACAACATGTCACCTTAGAACTTCATTGTGATTGTCCAACAAATCCGTCTCTTCTTGTCCCAGTTGGTACAAAACCACAACCTGCTCACACTTTATCCCAACACCACACATTCTATGGCTGATGCAGCTACTTCTGTAGAATCATGAGATATATATGGAGAAACCTTCTTGCATGACACATGCAAGTGCATTCTGCAATGTGAGAAAGGAGAAAATGTGACAACTTTCCATTTCACAGAAGACACAGGAGTGACAGATACCATCATGTATTCTGTAATGGAGGCATTGCACATAACATGGTCCATTGTGGTTGTAAACCTAGCTGCAAAGTGTAATAGTTATCAGTTGACTGTAACATAATTGTGGTGCTAGTGAAAAATAAGACAGAAAATTGGCACCTAGGATAGTCCTCAAAACCTCTGCCATCAAAAAGAATGATGTTGGTGAAAAATCTTGTTCCAAATCCAGTGTCACCCATTTCCTGCCAAATGCTTCAATTTGGCAGTTGTTCACTGCTGATTTGTGCACACTTTCTGACAATCAGTTAATGCACTCATTATGAGTTGTAACCACCTCTGGTTGCAATACAAGCATGACAATGATGGGACATGCTAAGAGAGATGTCATCAATCTCATGTTAAGTCAATATCACCTATTCCTCCTGCAGAGCTGCTAGCAAGTCTTCGACAGTGGTCAATGGAAGCTGACGTGATGCATCCCATCTGCCTGTGCATTCCAGACATTTTCTATGGGATTCTAATAGGGAGAGTGAGCATGCCACACGATGTGTGCAATATCTTTCGTTTCAAAGAAAACATTACTCGCCCATGCTCTATGACGTCAAGTATTATCATCCGTCAGTAGGAAGTCAGAAACCACAGCACCTCACAGTAACTACACATGATGTCCCAAGATCTTGTCACAATAGCTGACAGAAGTTAAACCTTACCAATTCACCCATACAATTTTGTGAAGAGATGTTCGTGTGGTTTTAACATAATCCTTGTGCAAACTATTAGGGACCGTCCTCAATACCAGTCTTTTTCCACAATGTTTGGTTCCCAAAATCGAATTCCACATTCCCTCCAGATGCGAATTCACCAATAATCACTGTACAGACCAAACTGGGACTCATGTGTGAAAGAACATTCGCCCACAGTTCAACTGTCCAGGTAACATGCTGACCTTCCCATCCATGAACATGCATTAGAAAACACATACAGCAAGTCTCTGACAATAAAGGCCACTCTGCTGAAGGCTTCTGTACACAGTTTGTCTTGATACAACATGTCCAGTGGATGTTGCGGGGTCAGATGTCAATTGCTGTGCAGTAATAAGACGGTACTGTTGTGCCCTTACAGCCAAATCATGGTCCTCTCTTTCTGATGTCACAAATGGTTGGCCCTCCCCTGATCTTTGGGATACAGTTTCAGTCTCCATAAACTGTCATTACATGTGAGAAACAACATTATCATTCACCTTAATTCTTTGGTTCCCATGAGTTTGCGACCTTCCTGCATCCATTCTTCCTATGACTCTCCACTGCAAAAAGTCTTGTAGGCATTATCTCTGTGCCATACTGCACCATCTGTGATGGTGTACATATCAATTGTGGGTACGGGACTACCTGGGAAACACTACGCCATTTCGCAGGCACCCTGGCATCATAGTTGTCATGCTTGTCCGTAGACCAGAATGCCACCTTCTGTGTTCAACATGACTGTATTGACTTCTGTTAACAGTTTGTATGATTATATCTTGAATGAGACACAGAACAGTGAAACAGCGGTTTGTTACTTTAATGTTGGATACCATTGTATACATGGCTAAGTCCACATTTGGGAAATTGCAGGGCACTGTACATTGCCTTGCCCTTCAGGCAAAATGCGTGTTGTACCAACACCATTCACTTCGGCGATGAGATTGTTTATATTCCTTAGTTATTCTCATCCTGCTACTGTTGTCAAACTTGGCATCGAGCCTAGCCAATTCACAGAAAATTGTGTCCTTAGGTGGCTCTCTTATACACCATAAGTATGCAAAATCTGTGAGTATGGACCACACTCACCAAGCATGTGCAGTTCAGTTTCATCCTGCATAACCTTGTTTAAAGCAGTGCATGATGTACTATTATTAGTACTATTAATTGCTACTGTAACCATAACCTTTGCTAAATCATCAACTAAAAGTTTAGAGAAAGTGGGTAGTACTGCACACACATATTGAAGTAATCACCGCAGCCTAAAAAGTTTCACTGATTTCTCTGAAATAAGTTGTGCCCCAGCATTTTTGAAGGGGAACCCACAGCCCCAAATTCACTATCCACAGTTCAACTCAGATGTGATTTCAGTGGTACCACGAAACACTGTAAACAGTATCTTAAACATCCCATAAGCACATTTTGGTAAAATATCATCCAGTTGTTCAATGAAATTCAGTTCCAACTGGTATATAACTGTAGCAAATCTGTTGACATCTGAAACAGAGCCATGAAGCTGGAAAGTGGCCTCTCTCTAAGTGAATCACAACTAAAGTCAAGTCGGCCAGAAAGTCAGAATTTTTATGTTTCCCAATCTCAAACCACTGTCACCATCAGAAATATTGTTGAGAACTGCAGTGGCAGAAAGATGAGGAGCAGAGCTGAATATTTGCAAACCTTGCTGTTCCATCATCACAGTGAATGCCAGATTAGCCATGGTACAAGAATGGTAAAGTACACTTATGGGAATAGAAACAAATTCACTCAAACTTGGGGTCCCCACTTTAGGGTAGATGATATATTCTTGGATACACTTTCAAAATAAAGAACTTAATTTGCCTCTAGAATGACAGAGAACCATATGCTTAAGCAGTAAGCTCAAAAACATACTTCAAAGAACGTAGACACACACCAGAGATATATCACAGAACAGTGACTGTCCATTACCTGACTATTGTTCATGTGTTAATGTCATTAACATATTTACGTTACACTCACCACATCTTAAACACATTGTAAACAACAGTAACATAAAAAAGCATACCAAATTTTGCATAATAAAGATCAAAATAAAATTATATTCAGAAACAAGCAAAGTGGGGTTTCATGTTTTCAACATAATTTTGCATAAACATCATATATCTGACACTCAGGAATAATTTCAGAACCATAAAAAATGTTACTTTATTTCTGAATGTTTTTCCAGCATAAACAGTAGTAAATCTTATTTTTCCTTTCACTTCCTCAGTCCCATTTTCAGCTGCACATACTTAATGATTGCTGTGAGATTATTTGCCACTGCATCACTACAGCATGATTATTAGACTAGTAAAAAGAAGATGATAGATTGATAGTAAGAGACAAATGCAAAAAGATATAAAGATGAGAAGCCGAGGACACATAGACCAACAGTTCAAGACTTTTGAAGAAATGTTGCAAGAGGATCATGGCCATGGGTTAGCTAAGCCTGTATCACAAACTCCTGATCAACTGAGTGCTTTAGTATTACAGTTACTGAACATTACTCTCTTGGTTTCCAGCTAAATCAGACACTGCTTCTGTATCAATGAAAAGCTTCAATTTCACCCCCACTGTATTCAGTGGAAAAACAGCACACTGCCAAGAAAAATATATAAACAATCTTTAAGCTGTGTTTTTTGTTAACCTGTGTCAAATATGTGACTAGAAATACCAATTTGAAACTGACCTTTCCAGATTGCTATTTTTAGCTTTGTTGATACATTGCTGAAGCTAAAATTTGCACAAAAACTTCAAACAAATAAAATTATATTATTGAATTTCTTGGATAAAATGGTCATCATTGTTTATGATGAACACTTTGCCAGTATATAGTTCTACGATTTTACATCTGGAGCAGAACTAGTTTCTACATCTGAATGATCCTCTTCAGTAACTGGACTAAGTATGCTGTTAATTTTATTTACTATGGCGTTCAAATAATTATTTGCTTAAGTAAGTTCATTGCTTGTTTGTTCACTGTTAGTCTCCAAAGTGGATTTTAATTTTTTCCAGTTTCAAACATAAGTGGTCACTGTTTTGTAGTACTATACCTTGTAGTTATGTTCTTAAAGAGATGGTGTTGGGTTTCATTTGGTCCCTATTAGCTTTCATTTTTGTTTGTATTCCTCCCATTTTCCTAATATTATTGTTAGTATTTCATCTGATTACGTTTTCTCTCAGCTTGAACATCAATTGGGTTGTCAAAAATATCTTGACCTACATCTATGATAACGTGGAGCTTCACTTCCTGTTTCTTGTTTCATTCATTTTAACATTATTATAAAGTACTTTGTTCCAAAGAGAACTGAGTTTTGTAAAGTCTGAGCACTTTAGTTGTTTTTTGTTCCATAATCTCATGCGCAAGTAGTCAGGTTGTTTCTTGATTGGCAGTCTGGCCAGAGCAGTGGAAAATACTGGTCGCCTGTGGATTACATGTGTCTTTTGTGTGAATGTGTTTGTTCCCCTTTCTTTTCTGAAGAACACTTTCGAACAATCCTTAATGTGTAACGATCTTTTTGTTATGCATTTGTGCAACTTTATGTGTCATCTTTACTGTGATTAGCAATCTACACTTTTCATAATTGTAGTTTCTTGTTTTTCATTTGCTTGTGTTCTGTCAACAGGTGAAATTCTTTTACAATTTTCAATCAATTATCCATGTTCCTTCAGTGTATTTTATTATGTGCGTCATAGATATACATATCCTGGTGATGTTTGTCTGAACTCAGAAAATTCATCATGCCTCAGTCAAAGACGTCTATGTTCCTGGCAAGAACACCCACCTATATTGCCTCTCACTTACTGTAGCAATTAGAAAACTATTCATTCTCTTCATGACATTGAAAAATAGTGTAGAATATTTTTATAGCAATGTACTTCGAATTTTAATGGAGGTAACGCTATACGGTTCATTAAAATTTTCACTCAACTTCAAGATCATGTCAGTGTGTAGAGACTCTCATGTAGTGCATAGTTTGAATATCATTGGTTAGCTTCAGCATGTTTGGCAACAAATCATGAACCACATTTTTTTCATTATGCAAATAATGTGGCAATCGCATACAGCTGATCCACATTCAGTTTGACAGATTCAGTTTACAAGAGTGATACAAATGACTTAACACCACTTACATTGTCCCATATGACAATAATCTTCACTCATCTTTAAGCTATCATCTCTGATGCAGTTACTCCCTGGAGGGCAATAAAATAAGAAATGCTATTTTTTCATGAACCTTTCAGAACTACCTATGAGTCAATACAATACTAGTATGACTTCCAGTTTTATATTCTACAACATTCTTAATTTACTGAGTATTTTTTATGATTATATAATTCTTTAAAGGTTTTTAAGGGTGGAGCCATTGATAATACTTATAAAATGTCCACAATATTCAACCTGCAAACTCCTTGTCATACTGTGTTGTTGGTTACATAAAAACATTATAAAAATAAAACATATAAAAATAGTAACATATGTTTTTGTCTGCATTTAAAGTTGTATGGTGAAAATAATAATAAACAATGTAGTTCTGTTTTTTAGAATGTTTGCTGTTAATTATATGCAAACTTATCTTCATAGGTATCCTTGCAGTATGTCAACATACCAATACATAAATGAAAAAAGTATATTTATGCCAAGATTTTGCCTGACAACTGGAAAACTTGGTTTCCATCCACAGGTATGGATGACATAATTTTCCATTGAAAATGAATTCAAATCTGGCCATAAATTAGGTGGTATCACATATTTTGTTATCTCAGCAAAAGTTCCATCAGATTCTGATTTATTACAATGTGAATTACACACTGTTGAGAGCTGTCATGAAGCAGATATTTTCTTCATAATAACTCAATTTCTTTACAGCCAGTTCTCCTGCAGTTCACAACAGAGGTAACTTCTGGACCAGTGTGTTAGTTCTCTTTATACTGAATGTCTGATACTCGCTGGAGTGCTGAGGTTCACACTGTAAGACCAACTGATGTTCACCTGGGTAAGACAGAGTTTGCTAGTGAAACTCTCAGCAAGTTAAATTTGTCAGCTGGAAAACATTCTATGCTGTGGAGTGTTTTGGATTATGTGAGATTTTTCAAGTGATTAATCATTACATCAATTTGCGTAAAGTTGCTTGTAACAATAGATCATAGAAGCCAAATATTATAAGCACAAACTACTAACATTGATTTTGAGGTGAGGCAGATCAAGAACTTATTAAATTACCTAAAAGATCTGCACCAAAAATTTGAACACAATTCTCCATGTACCTAAAGTTATTGCCAGTGAAATTAATATTGATTCAGAATTTTTAGGGGTGCACACTAAAAAGAAGAAATAATTTCATCATGGAACCCAGAATGAAGTGACAGATGTCATTTCAGAAGATCTATTGAAGATATTTTTATATATCATTGGCAACTTGAAAAGTTGATACTAAACTGTGTGGATTTTAGATGAAACACTTAGGTTTTTATTGAAATACTCAAAGATGATGCATGTAGTTTATCAATAATACCATAATAATGTCAGAACATATTTAGTTAATACTTGAAAGCAATTAAGGCTTCAATCATTGAAGACAATACTCTTGAACCATCGTTCCCCTTGAATAAGATGTATGGCTTAAAAGTTCCACTTATTTCTGCCTATGTGTGTAGTTATGCACATCCTTTATACTCTTCCAGGGACTGTAGCTGAAACAAAAAAGCCGTTCAGCATTGTGGCTCATGATAAAGTGTGTCTTTCATGTAGAAGGCATCAACAGAATTTCATAGATTTGGGGACCTTGCAACTGAATATAATTTGGCAAGGCAACCAAAGTCTGATTCAGTGAATCAGACAGTTCCTGAACAGAAGGCTTGCAATGTGCCACTGGCAGTGTTATAGTCAAGTACGCTATAATATAGTGACTACCACATAACTTATGAATGGTGGGCTCCATGTGGTTGCTGCATATTTGGTAATTTTAACTACATAACTCCTTGTGATTTGCATGTGAGTGCATTGCTGTCTGTTTACTGAAATGTGTGGGCACACCAGGGAAAACGTGCAGACAGAATACACCATCACATTGCAGCATTACTGGCACCAGACATTTCATCACTGTGCAAATAGTATAATATTGGTCTCTTGTTTTAAAGGGAAATAAAAATAAATTAATTCAATTAAAAAGATAGAATGAAATGAAGTGTATACACATTTTACAATAATTCATAACTGAGTAGCATCTGAAGATGCACTTTTATTTCGACATTCACGTAAGTTTTCTATCTTGAAATGTAGCTCTCAGTCAAGCTATCACTCATTTCCCTCGCTGTGGTAGTGTTGAGTTATGAATAACTATCTGCATCAGCCAGGCGGGAGTGTATGAAGCTCTCACAAAGTTAAGCGATTTATATTGAAATAACAGCTAATTTAGTTAATGTTACATTTTAGACTAGTGTATTTACTTCTTATCTAATCTATCTATCGAAGGTTTCACATTTATAAACGTAATTACATCGAAAAAGAAGTATTTCGTAAAGGCTTCCTGTCACAAGTTTGTTTACATACTTTGGCGTAAATTGCGTACGAGCATAGATACTTGTTTTTGACTAGACTTAGTGCTTCAAAGTTAAGTTAATTCGTGTCTCTCATCCAGAATTTGTGAGGTTAATTAAAAGTTTCTGAAGCAAGTTTATAAGTTTGTTTACATTAGTGTTCAGTTATGTATTAGTAGGCTACAGGTTATGAAAGTATTGTGTTGAATTTATGTAGGTTGTGGTTTCATTGGGGCGAGTGCATTGGAGAGGAAATGAGGGAAGATAATGAGGCTCTTCCATGGCAGTGTAGGTTATGTGCAAAGGACAGAAAAATCGCGGAACAGGAGGCAAAGATTTCTGCCCTTAAGGCTGAATTAGAAATCATGAATTTGGGATTATGTAAGCTAAGGGAGGATAAGGACTCTGGGCGCTGGCAAAAGGTAGCAAGCAAAGTGCAAAAAAGGGTAACAAGTGATAAAACTTCTGAAATTCAGTTAGCAAATCAGTTTGGCTTGCTATCTGAAGTAGTGGAGGAAGGGTCTCATTCAGATGTAGTTGAATGTTTGTTGAAGCATAATACTAGCTTAAAGAAAAAAGACAGGTCGGGAACAAACCAGAATAAGAAAAGAAGAATTCTGCTTATAGGTAGCAGTAATGGGAGGAGTGTGGGCCAACAGCTTCAGGAGAAATTAGGGACAGAGTACCAGGTCACAAGTTTTGTGAAACCAAGTTCTAGCCTTAGCCAGGTGACAGAAAACTTAGGTCAGCTATGCAAGGATTTTGAGAAGGAAGATCAGGTAATTACAGTTGGGGGAGCAGGAAACAGCCTGGCTATGAATCCAAGATATAGTATTAGGAGTGACCTGGATAAAATAGGGGCAGAAACTGGGCACACAAATGTGGTGTTTGTGGAGGGCTTTCAGTGCCATGATGAGCCATGGGTAAACACTGCTGTAAGGCATGTTAACACTGAGCTGAATGGGATGCTCCAGACACCTGCAAAGTCTCACATGAGTGTTGTTCCAGTTGATGCTATTGGTAGGTGGGGTTACACAACACAGGGCATGCACCTTGTTAGGAAGCAGAAAGATAAGTTAGCTTCTCTATTAGCAGATACTGTAAGGGAGGCCACAGTCACAAAAGGGGTGAGCCCTGTGGTTATTGGGACCAGGCAGACAGGTTTTTTAGGTTAAAGCCAAATTCCAAACGGACAACAAGTATGAAAAATAGAAGAAAAGAAACTTCATGCACAGCAAATAGGGATAAAGCTAAGGGTGGTATCAACTTACTTCACCAAAATATCAGGAGAATAAAAAATAAAGTAGATGAGCTGATAATGTGTTTAGATGACCTCAAAAATAAGAATGTGATTGATATACGTTGTCTGTCTGAGCACCATGTAACTGTGAGGTTGGAAAATTTCAGTATAAATGGGTATAATTTAGCAACTTACACTTGTAGATCTAGTATGGATAAAGGAGGACTTGCCATTTTCATAAAACAAGGGTACAACTACAGAACTGTTGAAGCAAGCAAATTTTGTGTTGATTAGCACTTTGAGGTATGTGCATGTGAACTTCAGCTACATAATGTTGTGTTGTGTTGATATTAGCAACAGTGTACAGGTCTCCACTAGGAGATTGTGAGCCATTCATAAAAAAGTTTGACTCCCTATTATGATATCTGTCAGACAAAAAGGAGGAGTTATTAATCTGTGGTGATTTCAATGGTAACTTTCTAAGCAATTCTGACAGGAAAAGTGAACTAGAAGTGTTGTTAACAAGATATAACTTAGAATCAGTGATCAATTTCCCTACACGTATAGCTCAGGACAGCAGTACTCTAATAGATAATGTATTTGTACAGCAAGAGGATGTAGAACAAACACATGCTTTCCCTGGGGTAAATGGATTATCTGACCATGATGCTAAACTGATTAACTTACAAAACCTAACAGGGTGTACACTTCAGAAACCATAAGGTAAAAGTGTGAGGGTGCTCAACCCGATATCTATAGATCACTTCAGAGAAAGTTTAGGAAATGTAAACTGGGAAGATGTATATAATGAGCCAAATGCTAATCATAAACGCAGCATATTTCTTGATAAATTTATATCCCTTTTTGAACATTGTTTTCCAAAGAAAATTACTAAATGTAACACCACAAACTTTTCAAAGAAACCTTGGATTACTACAGGTATTTAAGTGTCTACAGGAAGAAAAAGTAAACTGCATGAGACAGCAAGTAAAGATCCAGAAGTAGTTTTACACTATAGAAATTATTGTAACAGACTGAGAAAAGTTGGAAGGAAATCAAGAAATATCTATTTTAGAAAAGAAATTAACAACTCCAGCAATGGAATCAAATCAATATGGAATTTTATTAGAAGGGAGACAGGAAAAGTAACCACTGGAGTAGGCAGTATTACTGTTAAAGAGAATGAGACCATCTTAACAAACAGTACACAGGGAGCCAATGTATTTAACAACTTAAGTTCTTCTTAAGTGTAGGAGAAAAAATTGGAGAGAATAGTTCAAAAGTAAAACCCAGACAGTACATGGAAGAGTCAGTTTTGAAAAATTTTAGTCAGATTATGTTTCATCTAACAACCTGTTGTGAAATAAGGAAAATTATTAAATCTTTGAAAAATAAATGTTCTGTTGGCATAGATGACACCTCTAACAAGTTATTAAAGCAATGTGGAGCTATTACAACTGATGTTTTGAGTCACATATGTAATACATCACTGACTCAGGGTATTTTTCCAGATAGGTTAAAATATGCCATTGTCAGGCCTCTCTAAAAACAGGGGGAAACCACAGATGTAAATAATTACCAGCCAGTATCCTTGCTTACAGCATTTTCAAACATTTTTGAGAAAGTAATGTACTCAAGAGTGGTTAGCCATCTCAACAGTAATGGGATACTTAGTGAATCACAGTTCAGATTTCAGAAATGCTGTCCCACTGAGACAGCAATATACAATTTCACTGTCAACATAATATAGTCTTTAAATAGTAAAATGTCGCCAGTAGGAATATTCTGTGACTTATCCAAAGATTTTGATTGTGTGAACCATCACATTATGTTGGAGAAATTACAATTCTATTGTATAAATGGAACAGCATATGAGTGGTTTAAGTCTATCTACAGAACAGGAAACTGAAAGACTCTTTATATGCTTCAAGTGATTCAAAGGAGTGTGCCACTTCCTCTAACTGGGGCGAAATTACAATAGGTGTTCCACAAGGTTCGATCATGGATCCCCGCCTGTTCTTGATATACACTCCTGGAAATTGAAATAAGAACACCGTGAATTCATTGTCCCAGGAAGGGGAAACTTTATTGACACATTCCTGGGGTCAGATACATCACATGATCACACTGACAGAACCACAGGCACATAGACACAGGCAACAGAGCATGCACAATGTCGGCACTAGTACAGTGTATATCCACCTTTCGCAGCAATGCAGGCTGCTATTCTCCCATGGAGACGATCGTAGAGATGCTGGATGTAGTCCTGTGGAATGGCTTGCCATGCCATTTCCACCTGGCGCCTCAGTTGGACCAGCGTTCGTGCTGGACGTGCAGACCGCGTGAGACGACGCTTCATCCAGTCCCAAACACGCTCAATGGGGGACAGATCCGGAGATCGTGCTGGCCAGGGTAGTTGACTTACACCTTCTAGAGCACGTTGGGTGGCACGGGATACATGCAGACGTGCATTGTCCTGTTGGAACAGCAAGTTCCCTTGCCGGTCTAGGAATGGTAGAACGATGGGTTCGATGACGGTTTGGATGTACCGTGCACTATTCAGTGTCCCCTCGACGATCACCAGTGGTGTATGGCCAGTGTAGGAGATCGCTCCCCACACCATGATGCCGGGTGTTGGCCCTGTGTGCCTCAGTCGTATGCAGTCCTGATTGTGGCGCTCACCTGCACGGCGCCAAACACGCATACGACCATCATTGGCACCAAGGCAGAAGCGACTCTCATCGCTGAAGACGACACGTCTCCATTCGTCCCTCCATTCACGCCTGTCGCGACACCACTGGAGGCGGGCTGCACGATGTTGGGGCGTGAGCGGAAGACGGCCTAACGGTGTGCGGGACCGTAGCCCAGCTTCATGGAGATGGTTGCGAATGGTCCTCGCCGATACCCCAGGAGCAACAGTGTCCCTAATTTGCTGGGAAGTGGCAGTGCGGTCCCCTACGGCACTGCGTAGGATCCTACGGTCTTGGCGTGCCCCACGCCCCACATGTTGAGCAATTCGGCGGTACGTCCACACGGCCTCCCGCATGCCCACTATACGCCCTCGCTCAAAGTCCGTCAACTGCACATACGGTTCACGTCCACGGTGTCGCGGCATGCTACCAGTGTTAAAGACTGCGATGGAGCTCCGTATGCCACGGCAAACTGGCTGACACTGACGGCGGCAGTGCACAAATGCTGCGCAGCTAGCGCCATTCGACGGCCAACACTGCGGTTCCTGGTGTGTCCGCTGTGCCGTGCGTGTGATCATTGCTTGTACAGCCCTCTCGCAGTGTCCGGAGCAAGTATGGTGGGTCTGACACACCGGTGTCAATGTGTTCTGTTTTCCATTTCCAGGAGTGTATGTGAATGACCTCCCTTCTTATGTGAAACAAGATGCTGAACTGACACTTGCTGATGATACCAGCATAATTATTAATGCAGTAATAGAAAGTCCAATAGAAAACGATACAAATAAGGTCTTTGGAAAAGTTATTAATTGGTTTTCTGCGGATGGGCTTGCTCTGAACTTTGAAAAAACACAGTACATCCAATTTTCTGCTGCAAAAAGTATAATTCCTTCAATAAAAACCGAGCGAGGTGGCGCAGTGGTTACCACACTGGACTCGCATTCGGGAGGACGACGGTTCAATCCCGTCTCCGGCCATCCTGATTTAGGTTTTCCGTGATTTCCCTAAATCGCTTCAGGCAAATGCCGGGATGGTTCCTTTGAAAGGGCACGGCCGATTTCCTTCCCCATCCTTCCCTCACCCGAGCTTGCGCTCCGTCTCTAATGACCTCGTTGTCGACGGGACGTTAAACACTGATCTCCTCCTTCAATAAATATAACACATCAAAAGATGTCAGTAGCCAGGGTAGAGCATACTAAGTTTTTGGGTGTACATATAGATGAGATTCTGAATTGGAAAGTTCATATTTTGGATCTCCTAAAGTGACTTGGTTCAGCAACTTTTGCAATCAGAATAATTGCCAATTTTGAGGATGTAGAAATTATTAAGCTAACATACTTTGCATACTTCCACTCTCTGAAGTCATATGGAATAATATTCTGGGGCAACTCAACACTTAGGCAAAAGGTATTCACTGCTCAAAAGAAAGTAGTCAGAATAATGTGTGGGGTTCATAGTCACACATCTTGTAGGCATCTGTTCAAAAGGTTAGGAATTCTTACAACTGTTTCAGATTACATTTATTCAGTAATGAAATTTTTTCTCAACAACACAGACCAGTCTAAAATCAACAGCAACATTCATGATTATAATACCAGAAAAGAGAAAGACTTACACTATCCTTTACACAACCTATCTTTGGCACAGAAAGGGGTAAAATATGCTGCTATAAAACCTTTAGATAAATTACCAGATAAAATAAAATGTCTGACAGACAGCAATAATAGTTTCAAAAACAAATTGAAATCATACCTCCTTGACAACTCCTTCTATACCATAAATGAATTCTTGAATATGAGTAAATAAATCTGGAGATATAGTATTTGCATTTTGTACCATTTAAGGGAATGGGATAGATAATAGAAATATATGGGTATAACACTATAATGTAAACAAAAAAAAAAAAAACTTGTTTCCTGTGCGCATTTCTTGTGCATTTGACACGTTCCACTTCATAACAATTTTTTGTGCTATTGGTCAATGGAATACACAATTAACTCACTACTTTTCAAACTAATATTTATTCCTATTCTTTCAATCTCCTACATGTTGAAAGAATCATGGTGTTGGTATTCCTTATGATATACTTAACCTGGCATGGTTCATCCACATAGTGTGTTAGTTCCTTCAAAGCTGCAATGGGAAACTGGATCCATAGTTGATGACTATTTTCTATTTTACTACATTCCAAGTGATTTTTGTTGTACTAAAGTATCACACAAAGTGTATCATATTAACTATATCTGTTTCCCTGACATAATAGAGACAATACAATTAATCAGTTTTATTAAAAAGGCAGTGTCCAGTAATGCATCATTTTGAGCTTGTACTGGGATGAAGGAAGCCATGTGTTGTAATAAAAGTGTTGGAAGGATTTCATCCCAAAATGAGTGTGAAATTTAGAGCATGATCTTGGTAATGGGACATCATGAAAGTATGATACAAACTGTTTTCTTTCTAAAAATTATGATGATTAAATATGATGAAAATTGCAGCTGTATTTGTGTATGTTATTTAAATGTGTAGCTACCACAATTTATTCTAATTCTGACTAAAAAATGTGTAGAAATCAGAAACGTGAATACAAACAATGTGCTTGGAATTAAATTACATACAGGAGCCAGGAAATTTACCTTTCACTGTCAATTCTGTAATCAGGAAGCCTGTCTTTCTGCACTTACATAGAAATCAATGTTACATATTTTAATACCTGACATTAAGTAAACAAATTTTCCAGAAGATATTCTGCGTCTTACAATAACAAACTAACTTCAGTAGTTCATTGTTTCTATGGCAAGAATAAGAGCTACAGAAAAAGCACCTAAAATCTGAGTGATGTGCACTTGCTTTTGTGCAGAGAAAGAAACATTTGCAGACACAGTATTATCCATAAGTAATGTTAATGTTCATGTCCACTATGACATCAGGAAATTAAGAACACTTACTTGATACACCTGTGTATAAACTTTCTGCTATGCATCAAAAAACTTCATTTGATTTCTTCAGGGCAGCTGCTTTCAAAATACAAGGCAATGATGTGTCACAGTCTGTATAAGTGTCTAATGCTCAAAGGGTCTGTAATACAGGATAACACCCCATCAAACATGCAGCCAAACATAGTGCTGTTAATACTGGCTCGATGGTACACATGTGCATACTAACATGCACCCTGATTCAGCCTGCTCCATAATGAATCACTGTTAGCTCACTCTAACTACATCGGTAATATCTCTTGCAATATATAGTACCACCCGATATATTCCATTTTTAAATATACTTATCGTTTTTAATAAGAATTTATATTTATTCTATATTTCATCCCAATAAGTACTTTTGTGAATCTCCAATAAGTAAATCATGTCAAAACTTCTTTCAAATAGGATTAAAATTGGACTGGTATATTTGGAGATGGGTCCCAACCACACATTCTGTCCCAGGCCATGACCTAGCTCTCAGCAGGCCTTTATAAGGGCCCATGAAATTACCATGATGAAAAAAAGTCTGAGCTTATAAGACATTTATTCTCACACAAACTTCTCAAGTGCAACAGGGAAAGGTAGAAATGACAGTGGTGCCATAAGTGCTCTTTAATACACATTGTAAGGTGGTTTTCTCTGTACTTATGTTCCTCTTTAAAGTTAATAAATATTATTACCATCAAACAAGTAAATCTGACTACCACAGAAGCCATTATCATTCCAATGATAATTATGTCCAGTCAAAATTCGGAATACATAACTCCAAGACTGGTCAAGCACAGTTTTACTTTCTCCAACAAGTTTCCCTTAAAATGATAAAGACAATGTGATCTGAGTACTGGAGCTCATATCGAGTATGATCAACACCTGACACCATACAAAACATTCATGTTGTATATAGAACAAAATTAATTGGGGATTGAATCAGAGGTACTCTCAGCCAACAGTCATTAAGCTGGCTCGTAGAGTATACATATATGTTTTCAGTGTCCTTTACCAGAAGAAACCATACACAAGACAATTAGACAGTCTACGGCAAGAGAGGAACAATGAATTGATTGTTGGTGTTAATAATGATCATCCTCCTTTACCTCCTCTGCATTACTAGAGACGACGTGTCACTGAGGACATTTGTCTGTGCATGCAGTACACATGAGGCACCTAGTTGTTTCCACTGCACTGTGTGGAATACGAAAGTTCTGCTATAATTCACTACCTTGCTGTCTTCAAGTTGATGCCCTAGCACAGAAAACAGCACGTAGTTCGTAGGTTCTGTATCTTGAGGCTGAAGCTGACTCTTAGCAAGGTTCTCTTCTGAAATAATGTATCATTTCTTTGGGATGCCACTCCTGTATTTTAATATAGCCACACGAGAAGACTACATGATCTTAATACAATACCTTCTGATCAGCACAGTACATGGTCAAACACAATGTTTACGATAATGTATCTTTACACTATTTGTGGCATGTGTCAGTGCCTTATGATTACCTGAGTGAAACTTTTAATACTTACTGGCAAACACATCCTACCACAGACAACATGACTGTACATCTCGACTGCCTAATCCAGAGTGACGAACAGGAACTTAAATAAAAATTGGAAACACATCCTACGACAGACAACATGTCTGTTCATCTTGACTGCCTAATCCAAAGTGATGAACAGCCTGAAACACTTTGCACGCCATACCAGAAAAGGCGTGACCCGAATGCTTCCGAAGTGCTTTGTCTGCAATTTCATCAGTCTTTTGTTTTTTATTTTAATTGTTTTTAATAATTCTAAAATGTCTGACTGATAGTCAGCTGTTGAGAGATATTTATATTAAAAAGTGAAGACATTCCAATGAGTAGTTTAACAAATAATAATAACTATACTTTAATGTTTTGACATCCTTGCTCTGAACACCGCAGCCAATCACACAGCAGTAGCTTTACGCAGGCAGTCTTTCTCATGGGAATGGTACCGAATCTAACATTTATCACAGGCACCCCCACACCACATTTCTTCATCTATATACTTCTTGCATCTCCATTGCTCTGGAAACAGCTTCTTGGAGCCAAATATGATGGCTGACTAAGCCAGAAATATTACAAGCCTAAATTTCAAGTATCCATTTGCCATACATGACTAGCTGTCCCAAATGTGTGTGCATAACTTCCAAGGAAGGATGGAGTAATTTTAATGTCCTCCAAGTACTGGGCTGATAAAATGAGCATGATGAAATAAACAGAGCTTATAAGCTGCTTAATCAACCATTGTAATTTTCATGTGACATTTGCAAATGCAGCAAGGATGGGTGGAGATGATAGTGGTACCAGAATTACTCTCTACTACACACTGTAAGGTACTATCCTGAGTAATCATGCAGCTCTTTAATGTTAATAAACAGGATTAACAATGTAGGAAGTAGATCTGACAACCTCAAAGTCCATTATAAATTAAACAAATCTGATACACTGGAAACCTTCTGACACTGCACTGTCCAAGATTAGTCAGGCAAAAAATTACTTTCTCCTACACATTGCTTATAGAAGTGATGCAGACAAGAATATGTGACTAATTAGAGCCTACAAGGATGATTTTCAACTAGTCTCCTCTCATGTATTAGCTGTAATTTTATTTGAAATAAATGGAATTCATTGTGGAACCTCCACACACCATTAAGCTGGTATACAGAATACAGACACAGATCTGACAAATTCAAAGTCAATTATCTCTTTACTATATAGGGCTAAGTGTCCAAATTATGAGAACATACCTTCTAATGAAGCTTTGGAAAATTACTACATCCTCCATTTTATGTCTCCACAAAATTTCCATGTAGAAGAAAAAAGAGTTCATAACGATGTTATTTGAACACAGTTCTTTACATATGCCATTTGCAAATGTCACAGGGATGCGAGGTAAGGATGTGGTACCAGAAGTATGCTCTACTACACTCTGTAAGGTGGTTTCCTCAGTATACATATAGATCTGTAATGTGTGTCAACATTATTAACTATATATAAAGTAGATGGGGCAACATCAACAGTCCATTTTCAATTAAATCAAAATGATTCACATATATTCCAAACCTGGTGGAGTTTAAATATTACTTCCTACTACAAGTGGAGATAGCTGCAGAACCAAAAGTTCTCTGCAGTACATAACATAAGCTGGCATGTGGTATGTAGATAAAAAGTTTTCAATGTTCTTTAAACCATTAGGGGACACATCTTTTGTAGCATCTCAGCGAAGATAATTTTTTTGCTATGTTGATAGAATTGTGATCAACTGAGTATATTTATCTCTTGATAATTTTGTTACTGTGATCCAGGACCAAGAACTATGGTGGTACATATATCACCACACCATGTTTGTGAGGTATTAAAACTGTGGTGGTAAATGGATTTCACACTTCCCTTTGTAAGCTGTTATGTGTTGCCATTACACATAAAAAGTAATGAACAGTGTGTTCTATTTTTATTTTATGTATTCCTTTCCCTTATTTAAAAAATAATTCTTACTGGTATTAACATTTACCTGTCACAATGTGAAAACAGTCCTTGAAACTTTATCACACAATAAAGGTATGAGCTGATATCGGACACAATAAAGTATATTGCAGAAATGAAGCAATGTGTTCTGACAACAGTAGTGATCCCACAACAAACAGAAATGTGTTGTTGTAGTAATTTTCATACTCCTGGTACAGTGTACTACCACAAGATGTCAGGCATAGACAGAGAAGGTAAGACACATTCCTAACAGCTTTGGGATACCCCTAAGATGGTGGTACGTATGCTGCCTAAGGACCAGAAACATTATTCAGAAATACGATTAGTGGGAAGTTTATCCCCCATTGCCCATGAAAGGGTTAAAATACAAAACTGTAAACAAGGAGATTAGACCATTTTAAAGTCAAATAATTATGAGAGAAGTTCAATAAGTAATGTAACATTTATTTTTTTCTGAAAGGAGGTTGATTTTATTGGGGATTCCATACTCTTCTCCACTCTTTTGGCTACAAAACTCTATTTTTCAACATCTTCTCCATTCAATGCAATGGTCTTATTACACTTACTGGAGGACTTGTATTCTGGTATGGTACCACTCTGCTGGTCTTCATACGACTCAATGCCATGCTGCGTCAGTATCCTCCCCAACATCTGTGTACCGCTCCCTGCAGAATGCATCCTTCATTGGGCCAAAGGGAAGGGGGTAGGAAGGTGTGGGATCTGGGCTGTAGGGTGGATGAGGGAGAACAACCCAATAAAGTCTCATGATCTCCTCCAGGTGTGCAGACTTGTGTGAGGCTTTGTAGTGTCGTGTAGGTTCATTTGCATATTAGTGGTGACAAACACACTGAAGTCGTTTCCTCAGTTTCCTTGAGGTTAACACAATACACTTCAGAGTTGATCATTGTATCATAAGGGAGGATATCAATCAGAATAACCCCCATTAGAGCCCCAAAACGCTGTCACCATGACTTTACCATCTGAGGGAGCTGCTTTGAACTTTTTCCTCTGAGGAGAGGTGGTGTGGTGCTACTTCTTGGACTGCAGTTTTGTTTCTGATTTGAAGTGATAAACCTATGTTTCACCACCTGTCATGATGTTTGACAAAAAATTATCATGATCCACCAAGCAACGTGCATGCAATTCTGCATAGATGCTCCTTCGTTATTCTCTATGACACTCTGTTGGGTAGTCAGAAAACAACTTTGAGTATCCCAACTGCTGGATGGTTGTTTCAACACTACCAACAAAGACTTACAGATGTGCAGCAAGATGTTTGATTGTGATCTATTGATCACCTCAAATAAGAGTGTCCGCTAGTTTCATTATTTCAGGAGTCCAAGCTGTGTCCAGCCAGATGGCACGCGGTAGTTCAGACAGGTTTGCACAACCTTGTTACGGTGATGACAGATGCCTTGCCTAATGAATGACAGTGCTTTTGTCAATTGCCAGATCTCCCTAGACATTCTGCAAGTTCCTACAAATATCCATGATGCAGTGGTTTTCAGCCAGAAGGAACTCAATGACAGCTCTCTGCTTGGAATACACCTATGTCACAGATGCCATTCTGAAGGCTGTGTCTGGTGCCACCACCTACCAGAAATTAATGAAACTATAAGAGCTGAAACAACATTAATCCGTAATGACCTACAGTAAATTCTGCATTTTTTTCAGCAGAAATTGGCCAGTAAAAAAAGTGTTGCATTACTTATTGAATGAACCTGGGAAGTAGTACTGTACACGACCCTCTGTCCAAACTATAACAGACTATGTTCCTCAATAACTTTGCAAATTATAACATCCTCTAACACTTGGGTCCACAAAATTACCATAAGAGCTCATAGAGAGTCTAATCAAGAGTGTTTCTTCACAAACATTCTTCATAAAAGCAACAAGGATGGGAGGAAACCAGTGGGTTACTGAAGTTCCCTTTATTACACATTGTAGGTAGGTCTGCTGAGAATTCTTGTTGATCTTTAAAATTTATAAATATTATTACCCTGTAACAAGTAAATCTGACAAGTACAAAGTGCTTATCAATTCACTGATAATGATTCCCTGTCAAAATTCTGAGTACATACCTTCCAAGATTGGTCCGGCAAACTATTACTTTCTCCTGCTAATTGCTCCTAAAAGTGATGAAGATAAAACCAACTGACAAACTACTGCTCATAAGGAGAACTTTCAACACATCTCTTTACATTGTATTTGGAACAAAAAGTAATGGGAATTGAATCAGAAGTGCTCTCTACTACATGGAATTATTCTGATATGTGGAATATAGATGTATGCTTTCAGTGTTCTTTAACATAAGCAATCCTAAATGAAGAGTTCTGACAAACTTGAGGTCATCTATCAATTAACTGTACATGACTCGCTGTCTGAGTTCTTAGAGCATACCTTCCAAGAAAGACTGGGCAAATTGTTAATCCTTCAGTACATGGATCCATGAAATTCCCATGATGCAAAAATCAGGGCTGATAAGCAGTTTAAGTGGCAGTGTTACTTCCCACACACTATTCACAAATGTAACAGGAATGGTAGGAAAGGGTCCTTGAGGTATCTTATATTTCACACTTTAACATGGTTTTATCATTATTCATGTTCATCTTTAATGTTTAGAAGAATTATTATCATAAAATTAATAAATCTATGACCACAAAATCCATTAACAACTTACTGGAAATGGAAACATCTCCTGCACCATGGTACAATTCTCAAGCTGACAAATAAATAGTCTTACATATAGGCATGTACAAGAGAGCATGTGCTCTAAAGAAAATAACATTATGAACCAATGGGTAAATCTGTTCCACATGTTTAAATGGAACATTTTTCCACATTGTGGCTGCTGAGGCAAACAGTGTTTGTCACACTGAAGTGCCTCTCAAAGGCTCCCCCTGGCTTAGACTTTTATCTTTATAAAATGATTTTCACACATGTGAACAGCTCCACTTCTTAACAAATAGCTGGTCCTGTCGACCTCATGTAGAATGAGGGATGGCAATGAGAATTCCCCTCACGCTTACCTGTGCTGTAACTCAGCCTTTGTTCCATCATGTTTATGATGCTGCATCCTGTTCCTGTAAGTAAACTCTTAGCTAATCCCAGCCAGCTTCGAGGGTCTGCAAAAAAATAAGAAATTCTCTTCTTAATAAAAGGAGAAAAGAAAATAAGCTATTAGCTGGGCAGTCACTGGCAGCAGTGAATACTGTCTGTAATTATGGTGGTAAGAATGAAACTACATTGAATGAAGGTATCAGCATATAATATCATGTAACAACTAGCATGACAGTCTTGGGGAAAACTGCCATGTAACACACAGTTGATCTCAGAAAATTTTTAATGCAAGCCAGGGAGATGAATGACAGTTCTGCTTCACCTATAGTCACTGGAAGATTGTATAAGATGATCATAGCTGCACATATATTTCAAAATAAGCTTGAAATTTTAAGATCATGCATGTTATTCAAGCACTCAAAAGATCGTAAAGTACATCTACATCTACATACATACTCCAAAATCCACCATACGGTGCGTGGCAGAGAGTACCTCATACCACAACCAGCATCTTCTCTCCCTGTTCTACTCCCAAACAGAACGAGGGACAAATGACTGCCTATATGCCTCTGTATGAGCCCTCATCTCTCTTATCTTATCTTTGTGGACTTTCCACAAAATGTAAGATGGCAGCAGTTAAATTGTGCTCCCTGCCGCCGTTGAATAAGCAGCTGCAGCAGCAAGTCGTATACTTCTAGCTCACTCATTTGTTACATAGTTTAATTCTTAATTTCTTTGCGTGTTTTTGGTACTTGCATTGTTTAATTCATAAATTTCGGGCATATTATAGTATTTGAGAGTTGTAGCACCACGTTTTAGTACTTGAATAGTGTAAAATCGCGTAGTCCCTTTCCGCCACCGAGCAGTGTGTCAGCAGTGCGCAAGTAGCAGCATTACTGCATTTACTAGGCAATCTTGTATTTTAATAACCATTTAAATTTTGTCGATTTGTTTGCGCGCTCTGTAGATTAGTTCAGACGTTCTTTGTACAACAGTTTTTAGCATGGATAGGGACTGCAACTACTGTGTTCGGATGCAGGCTGAGTTGGCATCCCTTCGCTCCCAGCTTCAGGCAGTGTTGGCTTCGGTCACACAGCTTGAGGCTGTTGCCAATGGGCATCACTGTGGGGGTCCGGATGGGGGTTTGACGGGGACGGCCAGCTCATCCCACGCATCCCCCGATCGGACTACGACTGTGGTTGCCCGGGATACTGCCCGCATTGAGGCTGACCCCTCATCTGTGGTAGAGTGGGAGGTCGTCTCAAGGTGTGGCAGGGGGTGAAAGACATTCCAGAGGGCTGAACAGAAGGCCTCTCCAGTTTGTCTGACGAACCGGTTTCAGGCTCTGTCTCAGGCTGATACTGATCTTCGGCCTGACATGGCTGCTTGTCCTGTTCCAGAGGTTGCCCCTCAGTCTGCAAGATCCAGGCGGTCGCAGACGGTGGGCTTACTGGTAGTTGGGAGCTCCAACATCAGGCGCGTAATGGGGCCCCTTAGGGAAATGGCAGCAAAAGAGGGGAAGAAAACCAATGTGCACTCCGTGTGCATACCGGGGGAAGTCATTCCAGATGTGGAAAGGGTCCTTCCGGATGCCATGAAGGGTACAGGGTGCACCCATCTGCAGGTGGTCGCTCATGTTGGCACCAATGATGTGTGTCGCTATGGATCGGAGGAAATCCTCTCTGGCTTCCGGTGGCTATCTGATTTGGTGAAGACTGCCAGTCTCGCTAGCGGGAAGAAAGCAGAGCTCACCATCTGCTGCATCGTCGACAGGATTGACTGCGGACCTTTGGTACAGAGCCGAGTGGAGGGTCTGAATCAGAGGCTGAGACGGTTCTGCGACCATGTGGGCTGCAGATTCCTCGACTTGCGCCACAGGGTGGTGGGGTTTCGGGTTCCGCTGGGTAGGTCAGGAGCCCACTACATGCAACAAGCGGCTACACGGGTAGCAGGGGTTGTGTGGCGTGGGCTGGGCGGTTTTATAGGTTAGATGGCATTGGGCAAGTACAGAAAGGGCAACAGCCTCAACGGGTGCGGGGCAAAGTCAGGACATGTGGGGACCAAGCAGCAATCGGTATTGTAATTGTCAACTGTCGAAGCTGCATTGGTAAAGTACCGGAACTTAAAGCGCTGATAGAAAGCACCGAAGCTGAAATCGTTATAGGTACAGAAAGCTGGCTGAAGCCAGAGATAAATTCTGCTGAAATTTTTACAAAGGTGCAGACGGTGTTTAGAAAGGATAGATTGCATGCAACCGGTGGTGGAGTGTTCGTCGCTGTTAGTAGTAGTTTATCCTGTAGTGAAGTAGAAATGGATAGTTCCTGTGAATTATTATGGATGTAGGTTACAGTCAACAACCGAGCTAGGTTAATAATTGGCTCCTTTTACCGACTCCCCGACTCAGCAGCATTAGTGGCAGAACAACTGAGAGAAAATTTGGAATACATTGCACATAAATTTTCTCAGCATGTTATAGTCTTAGGTGGAGATTTCAATTTACTAGATATAGACTGGGACACTCAGATGTTTAGGACGGGTGGTAGGGACAGAGCATCGAGTGACATTATACTGGTGGAGATTTCAATTTACTAGATATAGACTGGGACACTCAGATATTTAGGACGGGTGGTAGGGACAGAGCATCGAGTGACATTGTACTGAGTGCACTATCCGAAAATTATCTCGAGCAATTAAACAGAGAACCGACTCGTGGAGATAACATCTTGGGCCTACTGATAACAAACAGACCCAAACTTTTCGACTCTGTATGTGCAGAACAGGGAATCAGTGATCATAAGGCCGTTGCAGCATCCCTGAATATGGAAGTTAATAGGAATATAAAAAAGGGAGGAAGGTTTATCTGTTTAGCAAGAGTAATAGAAGGCAGATTTTCGACTACCTAACAGATCAAAACGAAAATTTCTGTTCCGACACTGACAATGTTGAGTGTTTATGGAAAAAGTTAATTGCAATCGTAAAATGCATTTTAGACAGGTACGTGCCGAGTAAAACTGTGAGAGACGGAAAAAACCCACCGTGGTACAACAACAAAGTTAGGAAACTACTGCGAAAGCAAAGAGAGCTTCACTCCAAGTTTAAACACAGCCAAAACCTCTCAGACAAACAGAAGCTAAACGATGTCAAAGTTAGCATAAGGAGGGCTATGCGTGAAGCGATCAGTGAATTCGAAAGTAAAATTCTATGTACCGACTTGACAGAAAATCCTAGGAAGTTCTGCTCTTGCATTAAATCAGTAAGTGGCTCGAAACAGCATATCCAGACACTCCGGGATGATGATGGCATTGAAACAGAGGATGACACGCGTAAAGCTGAAATACTAAACACCTTTTTCCAAAGCTGTTTCACAGAGGAAGACCGCACTGCAGTTCCTTCTCTAAATCCTCGCACAAACGAAAAAATGACTGACATCGAAATAAGTGTCCAAGGAATAGAAAAGCAACTGGAATCACTCAACAGAGGAAAGTCCACTGGACCTGACGGGATACCAATTCGATTCTACACAGAGTATGCGAAAGAACTTGCCCCCTTCTAACAGCCGTGTACCGCAAGTCTCTAGAGGAACGGAGGGTTCCAAATCATTGGAAAGGAGCACAGGTAGTCCCAGTCTTCAAGAAGGGTCATCGAGCAGATGCGCAAAACTATAGACCTATATCTCTGACGTCGATCTGTTGTAGAATTTTAGAAACAGCGATCGTGTGAAACCCAACTCGCTTTATTTGTTCATGAGACCCAGAAAATATTAGATACAGGCTCCCAGGTAGATGCTATTTTTCTTGACTTCCAGAAGGCGTTCAATACAGTTCCACACTGTCGCCTGATAAACAAAGTAAGAGCCTACGGAATATCAGACCAGCTGTGTGGCTGGATTGAAGAGTTTTTAGCAAACAGAACACAGCATGTTGTTATCAATGGAGAGACGTCTATGGACGTTAAAGTAACCTCTGGCGTGCCACAGGGGAGTGTTATGGCACCATTGCTTTTCACAATATATATACATGACCTAGTAGATAGTGTCGGAAGTTCCATGCGGCTTTTCGCAGATGATGCTGTAGTATACAGAGAAGTTGCAGCATTAGAAAATTGTAGCGAAATGCAGGAAGATCTGCAGCGGATAGGCACTTGGTGCAGGGAGTGGCAACTGTCCCTTAACATAGACAAATGTAATGTATTGCGAATACATAGAAAGAAGGATCCTTTATTGTATGATTATATGATAGCGGAACAAACACTGGTAGCAGTTACTTCTGTAAAATATCTGGGAGTATGCGTGCGGAACGATTTGAAGTGGAATGATCATATAAAATTAATTGTTGGTAAGGTGGGTACCAGGTTGAGATTCATTGGGAGAGTGCTTAGAAAATGTAGTCCATCAACAAAGGAGGTGGCTTACAAAACACTCGTTCGACCTATACTTGAGTGTTGCTCATCAGTGTGGGATCCATACCAGATCGGGTTGACGGAGGAGATAGAGAAGATCCAAAGAAGAGCGGCGCGTTTCTTCACAGGGTTATTTGGTAACCGTGATAGCGTGACGGAGATGTTTAATAAACTCAAGTGGCAGACTCTGCAAGAGAGGCGCTCTGCACCGCAGTGTAGCTTGCTCGCCAGGTTTCGAGAGGGTGCGTTTCTGGATCAGGTATCGAATATATTGCTTCCCCCTACTTATTCCTCACGAGGAGATCACGAATGTAAAATTAGAGAGATTAGAGCGCGCACGGAGGCTTTCAGACAGTCGTTCTTCCCGCGAACCATACGCGACTGGAACAGGAAAGTGAGGTAATGACAGTGGCACGTAAAGTGCCCTCCGCCACACACCGTTGGGTGGCTTGCGGAGTATAAATGTAGATGTAGATGTAGTCAGCCGCAAATGCTGGTTCTCTAAATTTCCTTAGCAGTGATTCACGAAAAGAATGCCTCCTTTCCTCTAGAGACTCCCACCCGAGTTCCTGAAGCATTTCTGTAACACTCGCATGATGATCAAACCTACCAGTAACAAATCTAGCAGTACGCCTCTGAATTGCTTCTATGTCCTCCCTCAATCTGACCTGATAGGGATCCCAAACGCTCGAGCAGTACTCAAGAATGGGTCATATTACTGTATTCCCACTTTAATTTATGAATTGTTTTCAAATATTTAATTTCATCTTCCAAATCTGTTGTGACACCATTAAGGTATTGATTGATAAATAACTTCCATGCCTCAGCAACCTGATGATCAATCATGCTTCAGTATTTTCATAAAAACCCAAATATTTCACGTAAAAGCTTCACTGTTTCTCATCAGGTGTTCAATGATGTGAAAAACATTTATCTTGAACAAGTCTTCTGAATTCAAATCTGTCCCTTCACTCCTAGTTTCACCATGAAATAATTTCCTCTTCTTAGTGCACAGCTGTGGAAATTCAAGACGGATATTCATTGCACTGGCGACAACCTTTGATTCAGCGAGAACAGTGTTCCAGTTTTCATGTAGATATTTTAAGTCATTTAATAAGCACTCAGAGTGTCTTACCTCAACATCAATAGTAGTATTTTGAGATTGTAATAATTTGTTTATGTAGCCAATTGGTACCAACACATCTGACCAAACTGATGCCATGAATAAACACTTGAAAGACCTCACATAATACAAAACATACTGTACCACAGAGTGTGTTTCAGCTGACAAATTAAACCTACCAAGTGTTTCAACAGTAATGACAATCATAACACAAGTGAACCACTACTTGCCTTGCAGTGTCAACCCAAGCCCTCCAAAAGGTATCAGACATGTATTCTAAAAGGTATGAGACATGGAACAAAAAGAATTTCCACCACACTGTTTTGGGATTTCCTATCGCTGTGGACTGTAACTGAACAGGTTGTAAGGAAACTTGAATTACCCTGGAAAAACAACATGTCACTCAGTATAGGGAAAGACAACAGCAAACAATTATCATTTTGAGCACCTCTGTACCAAGTGTCATCACAACCTTAAGTTTGTTATGTGTTGTTTTCTTTCTGATCAGGTGGAGAGCTAATTGGAAGAAAGAACCAAGGGTATTCCAAGTCCCAGTGGATTGGTTACCGAGGACGTGAGACGAGTAGGTAGGGGGCTGATCGAGCAGTGGTCGTCCAGTAAGGGATTTTTACGTTTTGTTTCATGTCATGGTTTTAAGGGGCACTAGACTACATTTAAGTTTTCCAATAGTAAGGAAATATGCCATAGTTGTCGACCCAAACAAGTTAAGAGCTAGTTAAGGGTCAACACAGGGACTGGGTTTTTCTGAAGGGGGAATAATGTTGTGGCACCACTGTTTAGGATAGGGAAAGTTAGATCTGTGCAATATTCTCATCAAAATCTCTGTACCACCAAGTAAAATCAGCAAGCTGTATCACCTTATTACATCACACTTATAGAAAAAACATGAAGCAATAAGTAATTCAGGGGACACATCTGGGACAAACCATTAATATCAATCAAATGACAAACTGTGACACTTATTCCATATCAACTATCCTTTGTAAGAACACTGCACATGTCATCGTCAACAGCACTCTAAGACCTTTTGCAAGGAAAACACATAACAAATTACTAATTCCATTAACCTAAGGAGGTACAATGTGAAAATACACCAGGAGTTTAAGATCTTACCTCAATGTATTTGTATATTTGCATAAGATTTGGTGCTTAGGATAACACACAGAGTTGATATTTTTCCTAGCAGTGTCAACCAACACACAATATTTTAAAGATCTGTTACAATAATCATTAACAAACTGTCCTCGGTGACTAACACTTATAAGTATAAAAATTTAGGGTCAAAACCAAAAACAGCATTTGTTGGATTATCAATTGAAAATGAGGACTGGTTACAACCTTATTTCTTTTCTCCCTAAGACGGTAAGGTTTTAGAAAAATATATGTGTTGTTGGCTGTCCTTCACATATACAGTTTTAAAATTATAAGGGAACCATCATATGGCACTAAATAACGATTTCACTCAGAAGCCTCAACTGATATTGTGCCTGTTATGAAACCAACGACATACATCAGGATAGTACAGAATGAAAAGTTAGAAGCATAGACAATTATTTCAGTCCAGTTCATAAAACTTCATGTAAAGGAAGTGAAAAATGCATTAATTATTTGATCAGTTCACAAAATACAAAAAGGGTTATGTCCAGAATGGAGCTTGGCATGACAGGAATGCACAAATAATACGTAAATAAATTGTCAAACTGGGGGCGAAAGAATGTAAGTACATTTGAATGGTGTGTTGGGGAAGGAGAGAGGAACAAAAACAATATGCCCACTTCTCTTATAGACTGATAAATGGAGGGGGGTATATTCTTCATGGCAGTGATGGGTGGGTGGGGGGGGGGGGGGGACAGGGAGAGGGGAGACAATTTAAGATGTAGTCATGCAGGAGAAGTGGAAGGTGAAATGGTGTTGCTAGAGGTAAAAAGGGACAGCAGACTCATGAGATCTGATGTAGAGGCACATAGAGTAGAAGGAGGAGGTGTAGTAGAGAGGACAGGAGTAAGAAAGTGTCCCAGTGCTCATAATGCACCGCTCTGAAAAGCATATGTTTTTGAACACATAGCTGGTAGCACGTACTAGCTGCATGGTATTAAATACTTTTAAAACAATGCCATTTAACAGAAAACCCCACACTGATAGAGATAAGACAATGGCAGAGGACAGATCAGCACCAGTTTTGTGTATGATTTAAATGTTCTTAACTATTATAAGACAGAAGAACAAAAAGATCTTGACTGTTATATTATACAAGTACACATTCTGGCATCCGTTTGTACAGGTGTACTTGATCACTGTAATAAGGCAAAGAATAGTAAATTTTGCCCCAAAACAAATTATAGGATGGCTTAATTCAGTGGAGTAAGTTCAGAAAACAATGTTTAGGGTGTCTTAGTTCAGATATTTAATATAAACCTTGTATTAATTTGGAAAACCAATACCAGAAATGGAATGAGAATGTATCTCGGTTTTAAGATGTTTACGTAGGTATACTCACATTGACAGTAAAGTCATTATGTCAGTTTGAAATATAAATATCAGGAATAAGGCAACAAAATGATGAAGTTTAAAGTTTTGACTCTGTCTAAACAAGTTTCTGTGTCAAAACAGCTACCTGAAACTCAGAAAATGTTGACCACCGTTTATGGAATTTACTGTTTGCAATGAAACACAATATCATTCAGATGATTAATATTTCAATATGAAATGACTAGTGCATGATAAGGGTTATTGTAGTTAGGACTTCTGTTGCTATGTAAAACAAGAAGGTAAGGAAATAGTGCATATTACTTTCACTGGTCACAGGGCAAGTGAATATTGTGGAGAAATTGAGAAGATGAGAGTTCAAAATAAAAAAGAATTTAAAATTTTTTTAACTCTTATCAATGATCCTTTCGAAGAAAATAACAGAAATAAGTGCTTCTAAACAGAAGACAAATATAGCTCATCTGCAGAGCTGGGCAACATTAGTTACTAAGAATAAATTACAAATTCCAGATATAATGGTCCATTAAACTATAACCAGTGAACAGACTCCACAAGGAGTGACTGCATATTCTTGACTTGCTATCAAGATGACACATTCAACAAATCAGAAGTGTAATATGTAGCATTGTAGAAAAACTTAGGTAGCAAGATGAACTTGATGCACACTTTCAAAAGAAACCCTGAAATAGGCAAAGCAAAACCATTGTCAACAATTGCAATATGGTAGAGAGTCCACATCTTAGCTTCTACAAGGGGAATACAGTACAACATCAAAATTTTAAAGGAAGATTAAATAATGGAATTTGCTTAATACAATCAGAAGTGAAAGACCTACACAACAAATTAGCCTAAAATGCACTCTTTTACTTATGAACTGGTTCATCATATGAAACCTGGACTTAACCTCCACTGCTCTTGATGAAATTGGATTTGTGCAGTGCTCAACTGCATGGTCATCAGTGCCCATACAAAGTCCCAATTTTAACACAGTCCAATTTTTACACAATCCCATCTAGCTACTGTCATAAATTATGATGATGATGATGAGATGATGAGGGCAACACAAACACCCTGTCCCTGGGCAGAGAAAATCCCCCAATGCTCTTGAGGATGACACTTGTAATCTACATGACTTTTCTGCTCTATTATGTCTGACTGGGCCAGATTGAGTTTACGACTTTTTCCGTGTGTTTCCATTAACTCTCCATCTGTTAGCTTAAACTATTTTTGGCTTTCAGTTATGGAAGTTATATTGTGTAGGAAACATTATAGCCTGGATGACACTGATCATCCACATGAGCTCTGCTGTCACAATCTCAAACCAAGGAAGTGTGTGTTAATTTATTTCTTTTTCATATTGAATCCAGCTGTCATGTACAACATTTTAGGTGGATTGAAACTGATTGCAGTTAACTGCCTTCTTACCTAGTTTACTATTAGTTTCTGGAAGAAATGTCCATGGCAAAACATCCTGGACAGAGTTTAATAGAGATCCTAGTGTATGGCTAGAGCAGTTGCATAAGCTGAGTGATAAAGATCCAGACAGTGACAATGCTGACTCAGAGATGAGGATTCTGTACATGAAAGTGGTCATAATTCAGAAATGGAGAAAGAATAAATTTGAAACACAGAAAGAAGTAATTCAAGGGGACACTTTTTTTTTGTGGTGGTGGGAGTATGGGGGAGGGGCGGGGGGTGAAATGACTAAATGGAGCAAAGTAAATACCCTACTGATGTAAGAACAAGATCTTTGAACATTATTATGTGTTTACATGGATCCAAAACTGAAGCCTGGATAAAAATTTAATACAGATTATGGCAACATGCACTAATATATGTATCAATGAAGTTAATGGTAACTTTTGTAGGGAAAGGGATTCTAAAGAAACAGATGCTACAGACATCAAAGCTTTCAAAGGTTTGTTGTATCTGGATGGGTTTCTGAGATTTTCTAGATAGCATATATCGAAGTTGTGAGATAATTGAAAGGACAGTGGATTTAAATCATATTATTTATGCTTGACTGAAAACCAATTTAGGTTTATCTTGAGATATCTGAGGCTTGATAATATCTGTGATAAAGATGTTTCCACAGAGACTGACAAGTAGGCTGGTGTCAGAGAAGCACTGGAACTATTTATGAATATCTGTAAAAATAATTCTCACCTACTGAATACCTTAAAGCTGATGAACAGCTTCTGATATTCAGAGGAAAATGCCTATTCAGGCAATATATTTGTAGCAAACTTGTAAAGTGTAGATTAAAAGTGTTTGCTTTGAATTTATAACCACATGTCAGTAAGCAACCAGAGGAGTTACACAATGCCAATAATTTAGCTGAAGATATTGTTCTTTGAGTTGTCAAACCAGTACACAGTACAAACAGAAATATTACTTGTGACAAAAGGTTTACCTGTTTTCCTATAGTCAAGAAATTCCAGAACAAGATAGCAATATACATCAGAACTGTACAAAAAAACATGAGGAAAGTGCCAAAACAATTTCTCCCAAAACAAGAAATGGAGCCAAAATCATCTATCTGTGGATTTCAACAAGATTTTACATTGGTGTCACACTGTCCAAATAAAAACTGGACAGTGATGGTGCTGTCAATGAAGCATCTTGGTGATGCTATAGATCCCCCACCCTTCCTCTTCTATAACATGTCAAAAGTAGAGGTACACTATGTGATCAAAAGTATCCAGAAACCTGGCTGAAAATTGCTTACAAGTTTGTGGCACCCTCCATCGGTAAAGCTGAAATTCAATTAGCCTTGATGACAGCTTCCACTCTCACAAGCATATACTCATTGAGGTGCTGGAAGGTATCTTGGGGAATGGCGGCCAACTCTTCCTGAAGTGCTGCACTGAGGAAGGTATTGATGTTGGTCAATGAGGCCTGGCATGAAGTCAGCATTCCAAACATCCCAAAGGTGTTCTGTAGGATTCAGGTCAGGACTCTGTGCAGGCTAGTCCATTACAGGGATGTGATTGTCATGTAACCACTCTGCCACAGGCTGTGCATTATGAACAGGTGCTTGATTATGTTGAAATATGCAGTCACCATCCGCAAATTGCTCTTCAATAGTAAGAAGCAAGAAAGTGCTTAAAACATCAATGTACGCCTGTGTTGTGAGAGTGCCACACAAAACAACGAGGTGTGCAAGCCCCATCCATGAAAAATACAACCACACCATAACACCACCACCTCCGAATTTTACTGTTGGCACTACTCACACTGGCAGTTGACATTCACTGGGTGTTCACCATACCCACACTCTGTCATTGGATCACTGCATTGTGTATCCTGATTCATCACTCAACACAACATTTTGCCACTGTTCAATCATCCAATGTTTACATTCCTTACACCAAGTGAGGTGTTGTTTGGCATTTACCGGCATGACATGTGGCTTATGAAAGGCAGCTTGACCATGAAATCCGAGTTTTCTCACCTCCTGCCTAAATGTCATAGTACCTGCAGTGGATCCTGATGCAGTTTGGAATTCCTGTGTGTTGGTCTGGATAGATGTCTGCCTATTACACATTAGAACCCTCTTCAACTGGCGGTGGTCTCTGTCAGTCAACAGCCGAGGTTGGCTTGTACGCTTTTGTGCTGTACACGTCCCTTCAAGTTTCCACTTCACTATAACATCTGAAATACTGAGGTCACTGATATGGAGTACTTTCCAGTAGGTGGCAGCACAATGCACCTAATATGAAAAACATATGTTTCAGGGGGTGTCCGGATACTTTTGATAACACAGTGTAAATCTTCTGGATCAACTACATCAGTAAAAGAATGTGCCACCTAATACAAGAAGGTTGTTCATGGTACTGTTTTACAATATTTTCAACATTACAGCCAAAAATGCTCTATACATATACAAATTCCATGCCACTGTTTCAAATCAATTTGTAAAGAGTGTTGATGTTATAGAACAAATCAGTTTGGAACTAACAAAGCCTCAAACAGAGGAACATTACTTTATTGAACACCTACCATAAGAAGTTTGAAGATGGACTAAATTACTGTTAGGAAATCAAGAAATAGTGCAACAGCCACAAAAAGCAACTGGAACACATGACAGGTGCTAAGTATGGGGAAGAGCATGAAATAAAACAAACCATGAAACAATCAGACATGTGTGGATCATCTGAAAGACATATGTAATCTGTGTTTTCAAATAATGTGTCTCTTATTTCAATACTGTTTGCTCTTGCTGTTTGTATACACTTATTAGTTTTGTTTCAAAATAAACATTTTCATGTTCCTTTGATAAGTGTGAACATTGATACACATGCCTCAGCATTGATGTGGAAAAAGATGTAAATTTGTTATTTTGAAATATAAGATTATTAAATTCTTGCACAAAATCTTTCAAATGTTAGAGTGTATTCCACTCCATACATATAAAACAATCCTAAAATATTCAAATACACCATTCAGTGTACCCAAATAGACTGTTTATTTTGTGAATGACACATAAGATCAGTGTGAGCGATCATGTCAAGAGTTATTGCATAAATAATGAAGGTTTAATTATAGCTGAAAAGATGAAGAAAAGAAAGAGAAGTGATAGCAAACCTGTGTGTGTCAGGCTTATTGGAAAACAATGGTTGTTCCTGGCCACATCTTTTCTCCATGCAGTATGCTGCTTATGGCAAGAGTTCACAGGTGACACAGACTGTGTCTCAAAATGACTCCAAAAGAACGTTGTTGCCTGAAATGGAAACTCACTATGCAGTAAGATATAATGTGTATAGCTGCTCCACTCTGACCTCTAGGTGTCACAGCGTACAAAAGTCAATTAATGTCACTTAATCATCTTCATATTATTGAAAACAGTAACTCATGTGTTACTGCACTTACATCTCTCATAGGATATATACACTGATCAGCCATAACATTATGAGCACCAATCTACTAGTGATACACACCCATCCAGGCAATAGCAGCGTCACTTGGCATGGAATGACTGCTAGTCAGACACACGCATGGTGCATGTATTATCAGTGAGTGTGGAGCCCGTGTGTAGAACAGGGAAGGTGCATGGTCTATCTGAGTTTGAGCAAGGGTAGTTTGTGATGGCCAGAGTTTCAGAAACTGCATGATTTGTTGCATGTTTTAAGAATGCTGTGGTGAGTGTCTTCAACACATGGTGAAATCAAGGTGGAAACATAAAAAGACAGCGAGGGTTTGGGAGACCACACTTCATTTCATATGTTTAGCATAGTAGGCTGGGCAGACTGGTAAACCAGGCCAGGTGGCGAACTATGGCAGAACTAATGCCAGACATTAATGCTGGGCAGAATACAAGTGTGTCTGAACACACAGTACACTGAACGATCATAACAATGCACCTCCTCAGCAAACAACCCACGCATGTGTCAATGCTAACTAGAGCATTGTATGGTCTTATTAGTTCTATTACCTTCCCCATCATGCCAATGGGAGTGTGCGAATCTGTTGTCTTCCAGGGAAACAGCTCCTTGACACCTGTACTGCAGAATGGAGATAGGCTGGCGGTGGCTCCATTAGAATGGATATACATGGGTTCAGGGGAGCTCATGAAAGGCACCATGACAGCAAATGAGTACTGTACACTGGTTGTTGATCACATACACCCCGTCATAACAATCAAGTTTCTTGATGACAGTGACATTTTTTAATAAGATAATGAGCCATGTCACAAGGCCAGTAGTGAGATGTAGTGGTTAGAGGAACAGAGTGGCAAGTTGCAAATAATGTGCTGGCCTCCTAATTTGCCAGATCTGAACCTGATCAAAGACATCTGGAATGTGACTGAACATGGCATCAGGGCTCATCGTACCCTCTCCCTGAAATTTATGTAAATTAGGTGACTTGTATGTGTATATGTGGTAACAACTCCCTCCACTGACGCATCAAGGCCTCACTGCTTCCATGCCATGAAGTGTCACCTGTTACCTGCACTAAAGGTGAACATACGGTCTATTAGATAGGAGGTCATAATGTTCTGCCTGTCCAGTGTAATCACTTTAATGTATGGTAGTGGAGGTGTGCTCCATACAAAAATACTGTTTTCCAACTAAACATACTCTTCTCTATATGTTCAAAGCTGTTTATTGGATCTAAGGCTAAGCATTGGACTCTGACATGGTGGTGGGTGCTATCAGCGCAATCTGGCTGTTGTGCCTCACAATGATACTCAGACATATAGTGTAATCATTTCTACATTAACATATTTTGACTTTATTTCATACATCATTACTCTTTATAAAATTCAACTTAAGGGAGAGTTGTACATGAAATTCGTTCAAATCTGACATTTTCTATTTTCTGCTCCATAATGTACTTTGGACTTTCCTGAACATTTTGCTATATAATACATTAAAATCAGACAATTGTGAAACCTTGAAATAATATTTTGTGGCTACACATGTACTGCCACAGTTGGGCAGTTATATCTTGGGAACTACACAGTCAAGAAGGCTGTGAATAGCTTTATTTTGTGACAACTGCTATGTCTCAGAAGTTTGCATTACGAATAAACAAATAATTCCTTTGTTTATGATGCTAGTTTTCGATGAAAGTAATGTGATTATCGGATATTTTTGGAGTAAGCTAACTTCTATTGCTTTTATACATAAATAAAATGACTAATCGTAAAAGTAACTTCAAGAAAGGCAAATTTGTGGGTAACAGATATGTGACTCCTGCATTTTCTTCTGAAGTACTTGACAACACGTAAAGGACACACTTGGTGTAAACCTAGGCAAGCTGAATTTTCTGGCACCCTGCATGAATTTACACATAAACATTCTCTTCTTTTAGCAGTAATGGAGGTGTAGCAACCATTGACTGCCAGTAACTGCCACCTACAAAGTGCAGAGTAAACAGTCTTTGGGGACTCATGATTCTTTGGTTCGGTCTTGTGGACTGAGGTTACGATGTGCGTGTTGTGAGTTTCTGTATAGTTCTTCTTGTGTCTTGTGTAATCATATGAACCTGAATAACAGTGCCTGATCATAGTAAGTTGGAGTTTTCTGTGTGCGATCAGTTGGTATAGCCAGAAACCCACATTGGTGACCCCGGGTCGTGAAAACACATTGCATTTGCTCACTGTGTACCACCTGTTTCGTGCCAATAACCAATGTCACAACCTCCAGTTTTTCCAGCAGTGCAGGATGCCATGACCACTGAATGGACATTTGACTGTGAAGCACAGCGCTTTACCCTGTGTGCTCCTAATACACCAGGAATGTTCGTATCTCTGGTGTTTGCTTCGACTGGCCAGACGGACCTAACCTACTCTGGCACACCACACCATGTGCTATACACATCGGCGCAGACACCATGTACAAAATTCTACACTCGACAGAATTCTCCTCCAACACAAGATCGTGGAAACCTCTTGCCATAGTTTCTACTGCACAACATGGACCACGCAGCTGTCCAGTTTCGGGGTCCACATGCATGGCCACCCCTTCCTCGGAGTGGTCCACCGTTTAATGTGTCCCCCTCTGTGCCCCTCGAATTCAGCTGCCCTACATCCATCACCACTGACCAGGGAAGGCAATTTGAATCCCTGCTGTTTAACAAACTCTGCATACTCTGTATGATGGACAGATTGTGCACTACAGCTTACCACCCACAGAGCTACAGACTGGTTGACCGGTGGCTCAGGACTCTGAAACCAGCCCTCATGTGCCATGGTGGTGAGTTGTCTGACGCTTATCCCTGGGTTATGTTAGAAATGTGCTTGGCTTACAAGACAGATCTCGAGGCTTCACTTGCGGAGCTCCTGTATTGCGAAACCCTAGTTCTCCCTGCAGAGTTCGTCAATGAAAAAGCAGTCGTCGATCTGTCTTACCTGCCCGCTCTAGTTGAGCATGTGCGG
Organism: Schistocerca nitens; assembly: GCF_023898315.1. Classification (NCBI taxonomy): domain Eukaryota; kingdom Metazoa; phylum Arthropoda; class Insecta; order Orthoptera; family Acrididae; genus Schistocerca; species Schistocerca nitens. The sequence continues at coordinate 358,537,834 of NC_064616.1, read as the reverse complement.
ACACACGTAGCTGTGATCCGCATGCCCCCTCCATGACCACACAGCCATCCTCGGGTCTTTCTGCATTCAACACTGGACTCTTGTGAGTTCATTATGTTACAGGATGACACAGTCAAACCAGCATTAGAACTACCTTACACTTGCCCACATTGAGTAGTGGCTCGCATACACAATGATATGGACATTCTCATCAATGGGCATCAACAGACAGTTTCCCTTCAATGCATGAAACCAGCCTGGACAATCATGGAATCTATACCATACCCTCTCAAGTTGATTATTCCTCCATCAGGTGATGACACCAGTCTCACACGGACTGCCCACCTTCCTGCACCCCACCATGATCATATGTGCACCGAGCCTACATCTGTGGGCAACTCAATTGTTGCAAGTGATGATACTCTACCCTCATTTCACTCAGGCACTGTGTGTGACAATCCACAACCTCAGGCTCAACCACATGTTGTGTGTGACATTACCCCATCACAAGTGGCAGCACCCAATGCCTCCAAAGAGCGTTCCTGTGTTTCTCCTGAACTATGTTATTTTTCCCCACCAGCAACCATAGTGCCCCCTATTTATTTATTTATTTATGCATTTATTTTACCTGGCTAGATTAGGACCTTCAGGCTCTCTCTTACACCTAACCAGGTATACTCAAATTGAACGAATTTCAGTTTGTATAGATCATTAAGGACATATAACGTGTTATACAGTATTAATGTTAAAGAAAAAAAATAGAGATTATAACAGAAGTAAAATGATAATTATAACAATCAAATAATAATGATAACAATCAAGTATAATAATAATAATAATAATAATAATAATAATAATAATAGTAATGACTATGTATATGAAAGTAAACGTATTTTTCTTTTATGAATGTCAGTCCTATTGCTAGTTGGGAATTTTCTCGTTATGTTCTTGCAGCTTGTGAGTAATTCTCATCAAGCAGAGACATAAGATGATAGAATGTGGTGAAAGAGATATAGAAGAGGTAGATAGGTTAGAGGAAGAGAAATAGAATGTTAAAATTCGAAGCTATGATGGAGAGGAGAAAGAAAGAGATGAGTGGGGCACAACAATGGTGGCTATGCCGTACCTAATATGTAAGTTTTCAGTTCCCTCTTGAATGTTGAGTGGTTCTGGATAAGACGCAGATCATAGGGGAACGCGTTCTATAGTCGTATGGCTGAGATGGAGAATGACACGGAGAAAGATTTTGTGTTATGTAAAGGTACAGCCAGGATGCTAGACGTATCCGATCTGGTATTGCGGTTGTGGAATGATGATAGGTGTTTAATGTGAGAAGATAAGTATTGGGGGCATCAGTGGCTAAGAAATCGATGAAGTAAGCACATCGTGTGGAGATCGCATGCCTTATGTGGGTGTATCCAACCTAGCTGGGAGTATGAAGGACTGATATGATCATACAACCATATATTGCACACATATCTAACGCAAGCATTCATCACTAGCTCGAGGCATCTCGAATTTTCACTATTTGTGCCGCGTTGAACTACATCACAGTAGTAAAGATTAGGCAAGACAAGTGTTTGGACTAATTTTTGTTTAACATGGGTTGGAAATACTTTTCTAAATTTTTCAATTGCATGTAGGGAGGAGAGCAATTTCCGGCAAGCTGTGACTGTTTGTTCTTCCCAGTTTAGGTGTTCATCTAAGATTATTCCAAAGTCTTTTACTGTTTTTTGGTATGGTAGTTGGGTACCATTGAGGAGTATTTGAGGGACTGTTTCGCGAAAGTACCAGCTGATTAACTTTGGATGAGATATAAGTATGACCTGGTATTTCTTGGGGTTTAGTTTCAGACCTAGGTTCTGTGCCCATCGAGAAACAGAGCGGTCATACTCGCTACTGCGTCAGCAATGTTCTTGGGGCTTACACTTATGTACAGTAAGATGCCATCGGCATATAGATGGTAGTTGCAGGAGTGAATCACTGAAGAAATATCATTAATGTACAGTGAGAAGAGTAATGGACCTAGGACGGAGCCTTGGGGAACTCCAGAGCGCACGTTTTTCCATGATGACTTTTCCGACCCACAAATGACTTGTTGACTTCTGTTTTTGAGGTAGCTGTCGAACCAGTGTATTGCGCTGTTTGAGAAATTCAGCTGTTTCATTTTAATTAGTAATATATCAAAGTCAACTGTATCAAAAACCTTGCTAAAGTCAAGCAGTGTTAGGATGGTAGCTTCACGTCTGTCCATAGCATGTTTAATGTCATCAGTTACTTTGATTAGTGCAGTTGCTGTACTATGGTGCTTTCGAAAGCCTGACTGATATTTGTTATAGATGTTATGAGTTTTGAGGTAATCCGTCAGCTGTTCATGGACGATGTATTCTAGGGTTTTAGATATGGCAGGTAGTATGCTAATCGGCCTGTAGTCACCTGGCGACTTAGGGTTGTCAGTCTTGGGTATAGGTTGAATTAAACTTTGCTTCCACTCAGTAGGATATGTACTACTGACAAGAGACAGGTTGAAGATGTCTGTGATAACTGGAATAATAGTGTCTACGATGTTCTTAATCATGCCAATGCTCACTCCATCATTTCCTACTGCCTCGGAAGAGATTCTCATAATTGCCTTGTGTACTGTGTCAGTAGTGACAAGTTTTAGGAAAAACTTGTCTCTCGAGAGATTGATATCTTGGGGCTGGTAATTTGTCACTGTGTGGCAGTTTACAGCTATTGAGAAGAAATTGTTTAATTCTTCTGCAGACGCTTGATAAACAGCGTCAGATCTTCGCTTCCCTATACCGAAACTGCGCAGATTTTTCAACAGTGCAGCAGGTTTTGATATGCCACATACGACAGAGTGGGCATGTTTGATTTTGGCATTTCTCACGTTTTGCTTGGTTCTGTTTCGGAGTTTCCTATAAGCTTCGTACGCCTCGGGATTTGGGTTACGCTTGAAGGCCCTATGTGCAGCATCACGTTTATTCATTAACTGGCGTAATGCAGTGGTGAGCCATGGAGTGGGAGCTCTCTTTACCTTGACAGTGCGTTGAGGAGCATGTTTATCATACATTGCAATAATTTTGCGACATAATTTCCGAATTTTTCCGTCTAAAGTCGGTTCATTGCTTATATCATGCCAAGGGATGTCTGAGCAATCCTTTTGAAGAGTGTCATGGTTAACATTTTTTAGGTTTCTGGAGGCTACCAGATGAGATTTTTCTTTGGTGGTATGCGTTGAGTAATTTAAGAATATCACATCATGAGCAGAGAGTCCCGGAGCAGATGTTGGATTGGCGCGAATTATTTTATCTGGTCCCTTTGTTGCTATTATATCTATGAGTGTATGGCTGTGTGGCATGTGATGAGTTGGGTCCAGCGGTATTAAGCTCATATCATTGGAGTGGAACAGTCTCCTTAGTTTTTCTGCAGAGGGAGATTTTAACTGTAAGTCGATGTTTGTGTCGCCCATAATGATTATGTGTTCATTCTGTGTCATGAGCGAGGATAGGGCAGACTGAAAGGAGGACATAGCACCAACGTTTGGAGGTTTATAGATTACTCCAATTAGCAGTTTATGATTTGATGTATTTATTTTGAAAAACAAGAACTCTGCTTCTCCTTCGCCCTTTGCATCCAACGTGCACAGTATAGTGGGTCTCAGATCAGAGTGAACATAGGCACCCACACCACCCCACGTCGTGTTTCACGATCTGCCCTTAGGAGAGAGTAACCAGTGATTCGGATAGCATCGGAAGAAATGTTTGGTTTCAACCAAGTTTCAGGGACGAGGATAATATGGAACATCTATTGGCAGAACAGGTAACAGAACTCGTCGAAGTGAGCCGTTAGTGACTGCGCGTTCGCGTGGGCCACAAAGAGCCCGCCGCCAGAACCGGTCTGTCCCATTGTGGCCGCCTGTAGGACTGAGCGCGCTCCGTTTACCTGCTGGCCGGAAGAGGGACAAAAGCTGGATTTCGCGGGGGAAGAAATATTTACAGGAGTGCCCAAGGTCGTGGCTGACTCAGGCGTCTGTGGGCTAAAGGTGAAAGACAGGCTGGAGGCATCGGAGAAGGGAGCGAAAAGAAAGATGGAAAGTGGCAGTATTGGTTACGAAAAAGATAATTGTAGTAATAGTGGTAGTGACGAGGATGAAAATAACAGATATAGAAAGGCAGTTTTAAGGAGATTCCTGTTAATGGAGAATGTTAATTCCCGTTTGACTGACAATATGAATATACATGAGCACTTATGGTAGACAAATAAAGAAGCAATATTTATGTGAAACAATTGACTGATTTTAAATAGAGTACTCATGGTACTTATAGAAATAACAAAGCAATATTTACGTTTACGTTAAAAAATGAAAAGAGAGACTAAAAATGAACTTATATTAGACAGAGTACAATATAAGACTTTGTGTCTCGCGAGATTTCACTCAGTCTTTCAGTTCAAATATGTTCGTCACCGTTTTCCTCCCTCCTTCCATCTTGACTACGATCCTGTGATTCTGGGTCCATACATTTTGAAGGCTGAACTGTGTGATCGCAGCGTTCAAAACTTTTAGTCTTTCACGCGTCAGATCTTCCCTCAAGGTAACCCCACTCTTGGCGAGTTTTCTTTTCTGAGCAAACACTTCAGCTCTTTTCCGGTATGACACAATTTTAATTATTATGGGCCTAGGTTTCATGGTACCTGGTTTCCTGCACCCAACACGGTGGCTTCTGACAATATCGGTCACATCGATCTGCACGCCAAGTTTTTCACGCTCAAGGCTAATGGCCAGGTCGTCGGTGTTTTCATGATCGTTTTCAGCTACCCCGAACAAGCACAAGCTGTTCCTTTGCTGATACTGCTCAATTTCATCGGTGGCAGCAGACAGTTTAGCTTCTAGGTCGGCGGCTTTTTCTCTTGTGCGGCCAGGGACTTTCTAAGAGACTGGATTTCGGTGCTGTTGTGCCCAACAGACTCTTGGAGTTTGTTCATGACCACAGCCATCACAGAGTCCATGATGGATTGCACAATTACGTCTAGCGTGTCTTTACTGTGCAGCGCCGCACTCACCTGGGACTGGACGAGCTCCCCGATGTCGGGAAGTGAGGCCTCACCTGCCGCCGGAGACCAGGTGCTCGCACTGCCTGCATCCCTGTAGCCTTGCCTGCTGCTGTTTACTCGTGCTCTTCCCATTTTTCACTCACTTATCACTTGTGGTAATCAATGGAGAACAATACACCACGGCAAGTAACACTTGCTTAGTCGGATGCAAACATTGTGGACTGCCGCACTTCTCTGAACACCTTCAATGAGCCGAAAAACTCGTGAGCCGAAGAAACGCGCGGCACTCAGTGGCCGCCATCTTACATTCTCCTATGTCCACTATCGACAAAATTTACATCTTGATCAATGCCTCTGGGTGCCCACAAGATGAGCTTTTCTTGCAGCTCCATGAGGGATCCATCATCATCTTCCGCATAGGGGGCACTTCACACAAGTTCACTGCCACGTCACATATCACCATCCTGCGCACAGTCCCCATCCCAAATGGGGTGGACACGGCTGGCATAGCTGCAATGTTCAGCTCTGACGGGATGCTGAAGATTTGCATTACCCTCTCCACCTGCACTGCAACACCGACATCTTCCATGTCAGTCCAGTTCATGCGTGCAGGTCGACCACTCCATCCCCCGCACTGGAAGGCGGACTATACCAGTGCTAGTCCACCCTGCAATGACAGCATGGATTCTTTGCACATGCCTCTATCAACCAGCAAGCATCCCACAACACCACTACACAGGAAGACGCCAACGTCCTTTCCCCAGTGCTCTGCACTCCCGGCTCTGTGGCGACCATCGATTGCCAGTAACTGCCACCTACGAAGTGCAGAGTAAATGGACTTTAGGGACTTGTGGTTCTTTGGTTTGATCTCATAGAATGAGGTTACTATCAGCATGTTGCAAGTTTCTGTATTGTTTTTCTTGTGTTTTGTGTAATTATACGAACCCTAATGAAAGTGCCTGATCGTAGAGAGCTGGAGTTTTCTGTGTGCGGTCAGTCACTATAGCCAGAAAACCCACAGAGGCAATCAAACCTATTTACAGAGATTTGGCAAAACCTGAGCCACTAAAGAAGTGTTTACATGGGAAGACCCAGAATGTGAATGAGTCCTTCAATAATGTTGTGTGGTGTCGTGTGCCTAAAAATGTATTTGTTGACCTTATGACTCTAAAGTTAGCAGTGTCTGATGCTGTAATAACTTTTAATGGTGAGAACTATAAAAGACTTATGGTTCTGGAGAGGTTAGGGGTAAGATTTGGACAGAACACAGCTAAAGGGCTGTGGGAACTGGATAAGCTTTGTGTACATGAAGCAGAGATAGCTGCTCAGTAAATGACAAAAGAACCAAGAAAGAAAAGGAGGAGGCCAGCACTGGGCTGTTGTGACATTGAAGAAGACACAGACCATGGGACAGGGCAATTCTAGTGCATAAAAGATGCAGAAATGTAAGTCTATATAAGAATTTTATTAAAAAAAAGTTCTAAACCTCAATATCTCTGAACTACATTTTTTACAATAAATGACCCGTTTTCTAAAAAGTACTGATAGTAGAGACATGAAATTTTCAAAGCATGCCAAGTGTGAGATTCAACACACATGAAACTAGAATAATTAAAGTATCCTGAGTTGTTTTGTTTTTATGTTCATTTATTTATAAAATTCTGTCAGAAAAATTGAGTGTTTGAAAACAAAAAGGTAACATGTCTCACAATACTATTTTAGTAATAATTCTAGTTCAGCGTATCTAGAAAGGTGCATTCAATAATTATGAAAAATTGTAAGTTGGTGTATTAAGAAGTTTCCAAGATAATGGATCATTTCTATAATTTAACATTGGCGGCATAGGACATACAATGTCCCCTTAAGCTTACTAAGCTTTATTAATCATTTTAACATATATCATACTTGATTAACCTTGACTGTGCTCTGGGGACAACAGCCAAAAGTCATCATGCCTCACCCAACCACTTACAGGGGGTATAGCAGATCAGTTCTGCTTAAGGTGTCAGCCACTTGAATGCAGGTAGCAACACGACTGGTGGTGAACATAGGGCAGTATCAGGGAGGAATGCTGGTGGCCAGTAACAATCAATGTGTCCTACTATGTGAGTAGCTCATCCCACAGACCAAGCTACAGTGCAGTGTCGCCCAGTGATGTAGTTGGGCAGGCCGACAAGATGGTTGACAGGCATGCAGGTGGACAGCAGGTAGATGATGGGTTTGGGTGGCAGCAGTGACAGGTGAGCAATGCCAAACATGGGAAACACACCTGTATACTTGATGAGGCTGCAGGAGTGCCACGAGTGCAGCACCTATTTTTTCAGGCCTCATGTATATGGATGACTCTGAATAGTGTGGCACATACTGGAACACAGCATGCATGTGTAAGTGTAGTGTGTTGCTCTTCATCGTGAGGTGGGCTCGTGGCTGCAAAAGGACTTGCTGTGTGTTGTGGACGTTACAAGATGGCTGTTGGTCTAGGATTGGGACCTAACAACAAGAGCAGGGAGCAGCAAAGGAGGTAAATCTCTTCTATGCAGCTTGTGGCTGATACCAAGGAGCAGAGTGTGCCAACATCTCTGCAGAACAGCTGGTTCCCAAAAGGGTCTATTCTGTCTGAAGGAAGGATACAAAGAGAGTGAAGTGACTGAGTGTTGCTCCTCAGGACCTTCCAGTGGCCACACATATAATCCATTTCCTATTGATGGACTGGATATGCGAGCAAATTCAGTAGAGGCATGAAGGACACTCTTGTCAGGACCTCCAGCCATAGAGGACTACCTAGGTTCTGGAAAGCTGGCTGATTGAGTCATGTAGATATGACTAAAGGTACACTGGAAGAATACTTGTAAAGAATTTAGTAGGGCCTTTGAAATAAAAATTTATAAACAAATTCCCAAAATATTTCCTGACTGGCTGGTCACCCTGAACAGCTGTGATTATAGGAGGCAGAGCTGTTATGGTTATATGTCTCTCAACCTAGATGGCAACTGTCTATGGCATGCTATGAGGGAACACTTGTCTTAGTTAAATTATGAGACCTCGCATTAAACTGTTATGAATAAATGGACTACAAAAGAGCACAATAAATTATGACTACCATAAACTTTCATGCAATGAAGACTTTCTTCCACACATATATCTCAGAACATATGTGTGGATCAGTTAATAATATGAGAAATCAACCTTGTTTATTAACCATTCGAAAGTAATGAAATTATCATTTATGTGTAGACTTCACTGCAAAGAAATGAATTTGCTAGCATTCTCATTTTTCTTATTATAACAGATACAATATGCCAAAGACCAGCTGCCTATCTTTTAACATTTATTATTTCTAAATTGTATTCTTCCTGTACAACAACTAGTAGAGAAAATAGTATTCTTCCTAAGAGGAGGGTCGTAGTAGTAGTACTCATAGTAGTTATAAAAGGTTCAGTCATCTGTAGGTCAGTTTTACCAGGCTAGTGTACATGTCTTGGTATTAAAATTCAGAAAATTACAAAAACAAACATAATTCATAAATACAGTTATTTACATACTTACAGGTCTAGCTTGACGTGGATGGGATGTGGCCTTATAGCAGCAACCATCCCATAATTTGTCTAAACTAAGTTAGGGAAACCACAGAAAACATAAATAAGGATGGCCAGATGAAGACTGTAGCCTCCACAGTCATGATAAAAAGGCCAGTCTGTTTAAAACAGTGCTCATTTGGTTCACTCCTAGTGTACAATACTCTTTTGAAAAGAAGTTATCGAACAATGTAAAATGCTACAGCCACACTGTTCTTTTCATTTCTCATACCTAGCCATTGTCCACACTATACATATTGCTTCATCATAACATGGCACTGTACACCCAATCAATTGATGTCAGGACCATAGTGATGATGCTCGTTTTCCATTTTGAGTGCCATTTGCTAACCTGAAAAGTTGGTCAGCATCCTTTTGTAATGTGTGAGATGCTGAGTTCAGTAACAGGATGAGCTGTAAGTATTAGACATTGCTTAGCTTTGGAAGTAAGTTTTTCCAGAAAAGAAAAAAAAAGAGAAAAACCATAGTGTGAAAGTTTTAAGTAAAATAATGTCCTTTTATTACTGTGGTTATTGCTATTTATATATGTCACATTTTTTGCTAAACCTCTACTCTGTGTTACCTAAGTAGTCCTTCAATGAACAGATTGTACTGCCTAAAATGTATTTTCCTACTGCACTTTTAAATAAGTTTGTTTTAGTAATTTCTTCAAACTACAGTCTCTTCTAGGAATCAGGGACTATGAGGAAGGGGTTTATGAGTAGGTGTCTCTACATCAGAAGTGAGTAACAGGCTGGGAATTTGGATTTCAGGGGAAGCATGCTCAGGTGGCTGAGGCGATTAAGACAATCACTCATGTAAAGTGGGAAATCCGGCTTCGAGTTCCGGTCTGGCTAAAATTTGCATCTGTTTCCACTAATACCCTTAAATGCCTTCACAGCTAATATCACTAAAACCTTTACAGGTGTCTTTTCTTTCAGACATATTTACCAAAATAAGTGACGCTAACGACTGCATCTTTTGACTGCATTCACTTAGAACCATAAACTGTTAACACTGTCAAGAACCGAGGGAGGAGGCGCAGTGGCTAGCACACTGAACTCGCATTCGGGATGACGACTGTTCAATCCCGCATCCGGCCATCTGATTTAGGTTTCCCGTGATTTCCCTAAATTGCTCCAGGCAATTGCCGGGATGGTTCTTTTGAAAGGGCACGGCCGACTTCCCACCCCGTCCTTCCCTAATCCGATGAGACCGATGATCTCGCAATTTGGTCTCTTCCCCCAAAAACAACCCAACCCAACAACCCACTGCCAAAGAACCATAGACCTTAGTATGTGACATGAATTTTGACTTGATATGATTTCCTGTTCCAGAGAAAATTGTTTCTAACCAGTCGAAAAGACAGACAGATGAACGGACAACAAAGCAATCACATATGGGTTCCTTTTCTACTGACTGAGGTACAGAACCCTAAAAACAATTGTTTCAAAGTGAAATCTTCTATAGACAAGGTAAGGCTTTTCCATTATGTATAATGACAGGCTGTAGTGATGCAGAACGAGGTGCTCACTTAGTGTAAGAAAAGTAATTGGGGGAGAAGTTGAACATAAATCCATAGCTTTGATAAGTAAGGTATTGCAAACCCATGAAAGGCTTACACCATGATAGAGAAGGAACTTACGGCCATTCATTGGGCATTTAACAAATTTAAAAATTATCTACGGGGCTATAAAGTAATTATATATGCTCATCGTAAGGTATTGCGTTATAATGATCCTGACTTTATTATCTATGTCAAACATTGCAGAGATGTATTTAAAAGTGTGGTCAAAACTGTCAAAATAGTATCAAATAATATGTTCATTTTAGGGTATGATAATAAGTCTAAGGTACTATGGTCTGTTACTGAATCCAAATTAGGTACAGCAGTTAACCTCTAAGAAATTTAAAAAATTAAACAAGACAACAACACTGTTTTCAGTCCTGTTCAAATATCTCAATGCCATAATAAATTTCTCATAAAAGTATAAATATCTAATCTTGATGTGGTTATTTATCAAAACAGTGTACATCTCTTAATGCAGATGTTAAACCACTACACAAAAAAGTATCAAGGGATGATATCGAAAGTTACCATTCTATCTCTATCCTCCCAGTGTTATCCAAGGTATATGAAAAAATATCTGTGGTGTTGTCAACAAATATTATCACAAAATATTATGTTATTCTCAAACATCAATATGGGTTCCAAAAAGGGAAAAGCACCATGAATGCAATCAATGAATTCCTTGAAAAAAAATCAGTTCATCCCTGGACAAAAGCAACAAAGCAGCAGCTATCATCTATCAGATCACACTGGCATTTCATTCAGCGAATCACTCCATGCTGCTTCATAAACCACAAAGTATGCATCTCAGTGGGATACAACTTCTAAAGGAGCCCCTCAAGTCTGAAACTTAGGGCCAATTTAGTTTTTCCTGTACATAAATGATTTACCTCTCAGTATCAGAGCTGAACTAGTCATGTTTGCTGATGATACTTCAGTACTTATTGAAACAGAAAATGTGAGGGAACTTCTGGAAGCTCTAATAAACAGGACAACAGAGTCCTTGCGAGAGACCCTCAAAGAGGAGCGCCATGCACCGGTAGCCTCCTTGATGGCCCGACGTTTGTTGAGTGAAGGAAGGGTGCACATTTCTGCACCCCAGGTGTGAAGTATCATCTGCTGCAAAACTGACCTGAAGTCTCTCTCCAAAAGGCCAGTCTGCAAGGCTGGTGCACCGACAGCCTGTTTGGCCGGCATGTCAACACATTCATTTCCTGGGATGCTGACTTGACCCGGAGTCCACACAAAGACCACAGAGCAGCCACAACAGGCAGGAGTATGGAGGGACTCCTGGATAGCCAACACCAGACGAGAGCGAGGGAAACGCAGGCTGATAGCTTGTAAATCGCTCAGGGAGTCACTACAGATAAGGAAGACTCAAGTAACCAACTCAACCTGTGGCTCACCATGTGTTCGAGCAACTTGCAAAGAACATTGGTGGGCCTAATGGGGTGGTAGCTGTCCACCTCCTGTGGGTTCTTGCCAGGTGTCAACACAGCGATTTCGATGCTTTCCCACCATTGTGACGGTAACTCACCCTCAACCCAGATAAAGTTGAAAAGGTCTAGGAGGCATGGCTGACAGTCCACTGAGAGGTGTTTAAGCATCTGACAGTGGATGCGATCTGGCCCGGGAGGCGTATCAGGGCAAGCGCCTAGGGCACTTTGGAATTACCACTCACTGAACGGAGCATTGTACGATTCAGGGTGGCGCATGTGAAAGAAAAGGCTCTGACGTTCCAACCACTCTTTCAGGGAGTGGAAGGCCAGTGAGTAATTTTCAGAAGCAGAACTCTGAGCAAAAAGCTCCGCTACGCAGTTTGCAATTGTGTCGGAGTCAGTACAGGCTACTCCATTCAGTGGAAGCGCAGGTACACTGACAGGGTTCTGATAGCCATAGAGTCACCTAATATTGGCCCAAACCTGTGATGGAGAGGTACGGAGGCCAATGGTGGAGCCATACCTTTCCCAGCACTCCTGCTTGCATTGGCGAATGAGGAGGCGGGCTCGCGAAAGGAGCCATTTAAAGGAAATGAGGTGTTCAAATGAGGGATGCCGGTTGTGACGCTGGAGTGCCTGCCTGCAATCTTTAATCACCTCAGTGATCTCGGGCGAGCACCATGGCACATTTCTCTGCCAAGTGAGCCATTGTATAAATGGCGTCATTGGAAAGAGGCTCAATAGTGGCAATGTAGGTGAAAAAGTCCCAGTCAGCCTTATTCATAGCCCATTTACAGGGGCGCCCAGGATACTGATGCTGTGGCAGTGACAGAAAGATCTGAAAGTGGTCATTTCCACACAATTCGTCATGCACACTCCACTGGACAGATGGTAATAGGCTAGGGCTGCAGATCGAAATGTTGATGACTGAGTACGTGCCATGTGTCACACTGAAATGTGTGAAGACAGCATTATTTAAAATAGAAAGGCCGAGCTGTGCCAATACTTGCTCAATGATGCTGCCTCGGCCTGTTGCCACTGATCCACCCCACAGAGGGTTATGGGCGTTGAAGTCGACCAGAAACAGAAAAGGTGGCTGCAATTGGGGTATCAGCGCAGCCAGGACATTAACAGCCTGGGGCATCCACACCCGAACAGCGACAGCCTCTAAAGGGGTTTGTAGAGGGACTGACTTGCTGTAAAGAGAATGAAGGACGTAGATGCAGATGCCACCAGATACCCTCTCATAGGCTGCTGGGTTCTTATAATAGCCCCGACAGCCACGGAGGGTGCGGGTTTGCATTGTCAGAAACCAAGGGCAATGCAGAGGAAAGGATGAAGTTTAAGAAGTTGTCGAAGCTCAGCAAGATTGTGGAAAAAACCGCTGCAGTTCCACTGGAGGATGACATTGTCCATGGCCAAGAAAGACATGAAGGGACCGAGGAAGCAGATTACGCCACTGGGACACTTACTGCCACCAATTGAGTACTGACGGGAGTGACATCCATCATGTCTGAGTGACTGGCGTGATCTAGGTCCTCAGTGGAAGTAAGAATCTCCACCCTATCCTCAGATGCAGAGCTTGTAAGCAGCAGTGGAGTGGGTGCCACCACAGTTTCCTTTGTCTTAGGTGTCTTTCATTTAGATTTCTCACGCTGTTCCTGTGGTTACCCTTGCTGGGAGGGCTTCTTTGATTCAGTCTCTGGGACTGAAGAGGACCGCAAAGCCCTACAACCAGTTACCTGGCGGGTGTTTGGTTTGCCACAGGTACGAACCTGCGAAGGGAGTGATCCAAGGGATCCCTTCCTAGCGAGACAAGCCGAAGAAGACTTATGGGGACTAGTGTCTCCATTGGTTGCGGCGTGGGGGGAGGGGGGGGGGGAGGGGAGGGGAGTGCTGCTTCCGAGGTAGGTGGTGGAGGAGCAACAGGGAGCGAAGTGCCCCCAACCATCAAGGGGTCATGTGTGGTCCTTCAGCTCTGAGAGATGACTGTATGTGGTGCAACGGATGGAGCTGTAACTGGAGTGACAATGGCGGCATAAGATGACGTCATGTGACACGGGATGAAGCCGTTCAAATTTCTATAGAATCTTACAGTCCGGCGAGCAAGGTGGATTGTGTTCTCCGCAGTTGACACAGATGGAAGGTGGGGCACATGGAGTATTGTAATGGGATGGGTGACCACTATCATGACATATGAGGCTGCAAGCACAGCGGGAAGACATATGGCCAAACTTCCAACACTTGAAGTACCGTATCGAGGGGGGGATATATGGCTTGACATCACAGCAGTAGACTATCACCTTCAGTTTCTCTGGTAATGTGCCACCGTCGAAGGCCAAGATGAAGGCACCAGTGGCAATCTGATTATCCCTCGACCCCGGTGGACGCGCCAAATGAAATGGACACCTCGTCACTCTAAGTAGGAGTGCAGTTTGTCAACAGACTGTAAAAGAAGATCCCTGTAGAAGATAATGCCCTGGACCATATTTAAGCTTTTATGAGGCGTGATAGTAACAGAAACATCGTCAAGCTTCGTACAAGCGAGTAATGCCCGTGACTGGGCAGGGAATGCTGTTTTTATCAAGACTGAACCAGACCGTGTTTTTGACAAGCCCTTCACCTCCCCGAAGTTGTCCTCTAAATGGTCTACAAAGAACTGAGGCTTCCTGGACACTAAGGATTCCCCATCAGCTCTCATACAGACTAGATACCGGGGCATATATGTCTTGCTGTCATTCATAGCCTTTTGTTCCTCCCATGATGTGGCAAGGGAGGGGAACGATTTGGAGTCATACATGTTTGCATTAAAGTGAGCCTTCGAATGCTTAGAGACTGCTGGTGGTTGGCCACCAGCAAGAGAAGATGCGCAACACTTCATTGCGTGTCATCCACCCTGATGCCACCTACTCCGAGCAAGGGCCCTCCCCACAGGCGCCACCCAGCAAAAGCAATGGCCACCTCGCAGGCCCGATGCCCAGGGGAGATAGGCGTCTACTCTTTGGTATACGTGGGGAGTTAATGGTGCAGGCATCAGTAGAGCGATCCCTGTGTTGTCAGGGGCCTGCAACCAACAGGGTACATGGTGGCCCCACCACAATTGACTGGCTACCGTGCTGGATATGAGGTGGCAAGTGGTACATAGTCATCATCAGCGCAGAAAGCGACACTGCAGAGTGCATGTTGGAAATTGCACCCAGAAATGTATCCTCACCCTAGAGTTGGAGAGCGAGCGGGACTGCAATGCTACGACGAATAAGCTGGCTAAAGGTCTCAATGCATGATGGACACAATGCACCAAGTATTGAGCCCTTCCCATATTGACTCGCTCTTTGAAATAATTTTGAGATATGGTGGTCAAACCGAAGAGGGGATCATCACATAAGGGCCGAAACATTTGAGACTCCTTTTAGTCACCTCTTACGACAGGCAGGAATACCGCAGGCCTATTCTTACCCCCAAACCCGCAGGGGGCAGAACAAGAATGTCCTTATTTGTAATAGACTAAGTATCTATTATATTAATGCTGGAAAGTTTTGGTTACAGCATGTGATGAAACCTATTAAATAATACAGCTATAACAAGTTTTAGGGCCCTGATGTTAGTAGCAACCAATACCATGTCTCTTAAAGTTGTAGTTCAGAGGTCATGTTCTACTATCAGTTCCGTTCTAAAAATTCTAGAAGGCAAAGATTTAGTGCAGGCGTCCTAAAACTATTTCTCTGATTTTAACCAACTTACCTACATGCATGCAAAAATTACGAAGATTTTAAATTGATTCATAACAATGTTATTAATTATTGTGTGTCCAAAAAACCGGCCGTTTAGAGACTGCTACCATGGGCATAGAAATGCCAGAGTGCATGCTGCCTCAGATGATGTCAGAGACAGGCTGTTACAAAATGCTTATTTCCAGTAATAATAGAAAGTGAAATCCTAAGGACTGTACACCATCCTGGATTGCTTAGATTTTCCTGAAGTAACTGTCAGTGTGCTGCCCATAATGTTAACAAATCCGTATGGCAAGTAGTGACAGTAATTTTCCACTTTTGTGACTAGCAATTATTGTGATAATCAGTATTCAGATGGAAAGACAATCTAGCAGGAACTTCCCATAGAGATTGTCTCTGAACTGCTTATAGTGCTGTTTAGGATAAAAAGATTTCCTGTGTGTGTGAAACTTCACCAAGTATATGTATGATAGAACTCAAATATTCATTTATAATTATTGTTCTGATTCTACTGAGCAAGTTGAGAATAGAAACAGTTTTTTCAGCAGGCTGGACAAGAATGTGGACTTTCAGACAGGGGACTATGGCCAGTATGTTCTCCATCGCTTTCTGGCTGACCACATAAATAGTTGCCAGTCTCTTGTAACAGACGGCATCACAACCACAGGTGGAAACACAAGCGGCCAAAGACACTGCTAGCTAGGGCATAACCACCTATGGTAAACTAACATACGCAAACAGCGACAAACGTCGGTAAGCCCCTGCATATCAGCAACACTGACTGGCAACCACCAGCTGCTATTAGAGCCGACCAACAGGCCACAGCAGGGACACCGACGAGCTCGCCCACAGACGCACGAACAATCTGCCAACACTCCCTCACACTGTGCCTCCGGTATATGACCATCGGACACAAGACCGATAACAAAACTAACTGTTGCAGGTTGCAGGACGCTGAACGAGGACTCTGTACCAGCACCCAGCGCCAGCCGCCGAGCAGCACAAACGCACAACATCAAGGTATCGACATGCATGATACCCACTACTAACAAAGCCTATCCTTGTACAACCTATCGCAGGCAGCAAGACAACCGCTACTGCTCTTGCCGCCCGACCTAACTTTCGCAGAGGTTTTTTTCCCTTGGCTCTTGCCTTGGCACTTTTTTTCCTCTGCCCTTCAAACCGCTACCCTTCGTCAGATTTCGACCAATCTATCTCCAGATGAGCGCGTATTAATGGTTAATCCTAACCAGACGTACGCAAACATCGCAGCACCCACATCCTGCGACACCTCACTTTAGTGGATACTAACCCTTATGCAGAGATGGCAGTAGACCTTTTGTGTTGGCCATCATGCCGGTGTGGGCGTGGAGGGGCTCCACCTCTATTAAAAAAATGTAACAGACGGCAAACAATATTTACAACAGTTCCAATTTCCTTCTATGATTTATGATTATTACCACCATTTACATCAACCCACAACCGCACATTGGGTGCGTATTATCCGGGAAATCGAACAGTGAAAGCGATCTGTAGTAACCAATGAACTTGGTAGGTACTAACAGGATACTGCAGTTAAATAGGCAGAAACCAGTGGGAGAATAGTGCTAAGATTTATTCATGAGTGTGGTAAATGAACTGTGAATGTTAGCTACATTAACCTTGATCATGTTGGAAGGAGGGAAGAAGACGACACTAGACCGCAGCTGTCACTGGCACTGAGGTTAGAAGAAGGTGGTGTGTTACCACGGAGCTGTGTGGACCTGCGAGACACCTGCAAGCTGCTGCGCATGCTCGCCAGTGCCCAGCCCCACCTGGAGCTACTGCATCAGGCAATACCCACTGCACCCTCACCGCCACAGCTGCCACTGCTGATGCCTGAATTATGATGTGACGCGTCGCATAACGTTTGCTGGTACACCATGCCAGCACCATTTTCCGAGGTCAAGCAATTAAGTTAAGTGAAGAATATTTGAAGTATTGGTTAGTTGCTGCTAACAGGTTACTAAATATGGAGAACTGTGTGAAAATTAGGATGGAACCAGTCTCTAACAATGAATCCTCATAATCAGACTGAATTTAATGAGGATAAATCGAAAATCGGAGTGTGATTTGTCAAAAATAAAATCTGATTTGCATTTCAATAATACTGCAAAGTTAAAACCATTTTCTGATGATGAAGTAATTGAAATGGAGGTCAAAAAGAAGAAGATAGAATTAATAACATTATCATATCATGAAAGTGAGCTCAATATCTCTGAAATTCAGCCAGGTCAGGAAATGCAAGGAACTACTTTAAAATCAGTGGAAATGCCAAGTACCGATATAGAGGCTGTAAATTAGATGCAATTATTGTTTGCTAAACATGAATCACATCATAAATAGCTAAACAGTAACACTGAATCCAGTAGTAAAGAGTTAAAGGGTAATAATAAAGAACTAAACCATAGGACTGAGTCTGGTAATAAAGCATTAAGGGATGAAATGTATAGTTTAAATTATACAATTGATGCAAATCATCATGACATACAAATCAAAGAAGGGCAACAGTTAAATAAACTGCATAGTACTTTCAAAAGTGAAATTGACAAACTTCACAAAAATTTCAAAGACGCAGATGAACTTCTGGAAGGGAGGTTGTCAGAAAGAATAGGCAATTAATCCAAACTTTGGTCTAATTGATTTGAAGAAGTAACTAGTAGAGTAAATGCTCGTCAAAAAGATATGAAGAAAGTAAAATCTGTGAGAAATTATGTGAGGATGTGAACAAAAGATGTTCTGGCAGAGTGGAAGCAGTAGAAATACAAGTTGAAGAACTAAGTGCTAGCAACATTATTGTACAGCATGTGATTTCAGTTGATGCCACTTTCATTGGATGTTGTCTATTTTTACGATTTCATCCAGATAAAAAAATTCACCCATTAGAGTTCTGGAATGATTTTGAGGATGTTTTGCCTGATGCATGGTCTGAGCAATTGAAAATTTCTTTTATAAGAAGTCATTTGTCAGGAAATGTGTTGCAGTGATCAGCTGATGTAATGATAAGATGCAAAAATCTTTCTGAAATTGCATTTATTGATGACTACAAAATGTTTACTCCAAGATCGGAGTCAGTAAAAGAGTTCTCTAGAAAGTGGGTTTCACGACTGTCACATCTGACAGCAAAGATGAAACCGGAAATGGTTATTATGGGTCTAGAAGGTATGTTACTGTGGTACTGGCAGAAAAGAATCATTTCTGCACCTAGAAGTAATGTGGATAGCTTCAATGAATATTTAGAGAGAGTAGAAAGAGTAGCTGCTGCTGAGGACCAGATGTAGAATAAAAACAGGTCTTCTAATAATCATGTGAATGACAGAAGTAACGATAGTGGGAACGTGAATGTTAGAAGTGTGGAGGTTCGGAATACAAGGTCTAATTATCCTAATCAAGGCCATGGTTGAGGAAGGGGATAGGTAGTCACCATGCTTTCACAAAAGTTATCATGATGAAAGCAGAAATGTAAATAGTGTACCATTGAGACAAGACGGAAAGAAAAATGCTACCCTATCTGATGCTGTATCAAATGAGCATAACAGGTCGCGTGTGGGAAACTAAATCCCATCTATGAGGAAGCTGGTGCTCACAAGGTGGTAACAGTAAAACAGCCAGTAACAAAAACACAGACCACAGTCAGCGAGTAACAAAAACACAGACCACAGTCAGCCAACACATGCAAACAGAAAACAGGGATGATGGAATAGGAACATATACTACCAGTGATGTGTTTAACCACTCTCATAATATAGTTGACAGTATTTTGGATAATTCGGAAAAATGAGTCAAAGAACAGCAAGAAAACGCTATAGATAAAAGGGTGGAAGAAATTAACGGGTTTTAGTCTGATATGGATGAAAATGAGGTAAAAGCTTACATCTTTGACAATGATGACAAGCTGAAGGCTAAAGTTTTGGTAGAGGAAATAGAGTCAGTTACGCAAAGTTTTAAAGCAGAGGAATTGATTAATGAAAGGGGTAGCAAAAATAATGAGGTCAAGGAACTTGATAGCTGTATTGCCTTGCCATAAACAGTAAAAGGTGACGACAGTATTGTAGGTAGCATTGTTGTGCAGGGACACAGTTGCTTAGAGGTAGAGAACAGTTTAGCTGATGTGCAGCAAACAGTAGAGGGAGTCACCAAGTGCTTTGATATAAAATTGATGGACAGGTTGGAAAAGGCAGCTAAACTGTAGAGACTGATGAACCTGAGAATCTAAGTTTGAATGTAATTGCAACTGAACAAAACTACTTTAGCTGGAAACAAATTGAGAATGATTTATTTGAAGATGTTTATGAGAAACCTGTTTAGAGTAAAATAACTCACCGTATTATAAAAACTAACATCTCAGGAGTAACATTACATTGTCTTCTTGACAGTGGCAGTGAAGCAAGTGCTTGATTCTATTCCTAATAAGAGTGAATTAACTGTCATGAAGTAAGTGGTTTGAAAATAATAGATGCTACTGGAAAAAGTTTCTAGACCAGTACAGCACGAAGCTTTGATACCCATTGGTATAGGTGACATGATAATAGATCATCCATGTTTAATTGTACTTGGTTTAAGTGCAGAAAGTTTAATAGGTACAGATTTCTTAACAAAGTATCAGGAGAGGATTGATTTTGAGCAGAACAACTTAGTTTTAACCTTCCCTGACTCTCAGGTAGTAAAAGAGCCTTTCATAGGAAGTTATATAGGCAGTAATAATGAAACCTGGGCACAGCCTATTAGGGTGATGAGGAATAAAGGATACATACAGGAAGGTACTGAATTCAGTAATAGTGTGGAAGATGCTAATGCTGAAGGGAGCTATACCCTAGAAGAAATAGAAGCAAAGGTAGAGTCAACAAATCAAATTTCTGATAAACAGAGAGCAGAATGAAGGAAATATTAACCACGCATCGCAATGTATTCTTGAATACTCCTGGTGAAGTTAAAGGGTATGAATGCCATTTGAATGTGAAGTCTGGGCAGGTATTTATCAAGAAACCTTATCACATACATGTGCAAGAAAACAAGTGGTACGTTGGCATGGTGTGTCATTGAGCAAGCAGTTCGTGAATATAATAACCCTCTTGTTGTTGCGCCTAAGTGTGATGGAAGTATTAGATTAATACTGGATGCGCACTGGTTAAATGAAATTGTAACAAGAGAGAGTGACCGTCCCCAGAATATGGACAAGTTAATTCAAAAATTCTGAGGAGTTAGGTACCTTACAGACTTTTCGTATGAAGGAGTGTGCTACCAGTATAAAGTAGTCCCATTTGGATTAAATATTTCTGTGTGTGCCTTTGTTAGAGTAATGGCTCATGTATTGGGGCAGGAACTGTTAGATCAGGTACCATCAGCAGGGGTAACATTGGCCCACTTTTCCACAATATTTGACAAGTTAAGCTCTTGGTAGCTGACAGAGTACTGGTAAACTGTAATACAATATTTTTAAAGCACCTATATTCCATGTGTGACAAAAATGGTCTATTGTTACATAATTTTAGAAACTGTTTATAACCATAACATTTTTTTTAAAAGTAGGCCAATGTTACCTTTACTTGGGGTAACTTTGTCCCACATGTTCAAATCTGTCTACAAAAACCTAAAAAATTCAACGAGCCAAAGTTCAACCAACCAAAAAGGATCATATAATTATAGAATGTTACTAAACTCCAATAAGTCATTTAAATCCCAAAATTGAGTTAGATAAATAACATTTAAAGAGAGAGAATGAAAAAGGAAATAAAGATTAGTTTATATTTATTTAATTATTTATTGTAAAACCTGAGAGCAGTTTAAATATTGCAGAAATTGATTAAATCAAGTTGTACAATTCAGGCATTGAAAATTGGTTCCTTTTAGATATCTTTTTGGGTTCTTTTATTTTGAACAACACATCTTTGCAAGAATATAACATTGAATTTGGTCTTTCAGGCCACCTCCAACACTTACGTCTCCTCTTAATGCATTCAACAACACAGCTCATCTCATTAACCTGTCTTATTTGTCATGGATACTTTTTCCCATTGAAAAGAACAGTTACAAAGTCATTTTCAACATAATCCTCATTACATTTTGATGAAAACTCCTCAGGCACTGAAAATGTTTCACTTTTTTCACTTGATTCTTCCACTGATACATCATCGGGATCATCATCACCTCAACAACTTGACAGTCTGCTGCCTTTCATTATTTTTCTGGGAGAATGGAGAAGAGGCAAGTGTCTTGGCAGCAAGCGGTTTCTGATTGTTAGCTGAGATGCCTTACTCAGCAGGCACATCTCGCTTCTGTCTTCTTTTCTTACCATCAGTTGAGGAAGTTAAATATTCACTTCTTTTTCTAACTGTTCTAGAAATACCTCTCCTACCATGTCAACTTGATTTTTATTCACTGGCAAGCATTCTAGAAGCTTTCCCCTGTTTAATGGAAAAATTCCACACTTTTCAAAACCGGATGTAAGATTTTTGGATATGTTCACTTTTAAGTCATCCATTAGTTCATACAGGAGCACAGGAAACATGTCTTTAGGCACTGTAGTAAACTTGGAGCTGGACTTTGACTCTTTTCACTTCCTCAAGATCCCTTGACACAGTTTGTTCATCTGAGCAAAAACAGCAACATCCAATGGTTGTGCGAGATGACTAATGTTAGCTGGTAAACACACAAACCTAATGGCATTTTCCTCACACACCAGAAGCACTTGTTGGTTAATATGGGACGACAGATTATCACCAATGAGTACAACTGGTTGTTCTTCGTGCTTCACTGCAGGGAGAAAGTGAGATAAAAACCAATCTTCAAATGTTGCTCCATCAAACCAGCCACTTTTGGTTCTGTTGTATTGAGTGTGCAGAAGTACATTTTCTGTCCATGTGGGCCAACTGTGCTCAGCTTTATACACTACATAAGGTGGCAAGTACCCACCCTCAGCGTTGCCACAGAACATTATAGAAGTTGAGCCCTTACTAAAGTTACAAATGTTTTCTGCATATTTTTCACCTCATTTGCAGATCACCTTCTTACTTCCTGGGTCATCACAGAGGTTCATTTCGTCTTAATCACAGATCTTTCACAGCTTCACTAAATTTATCCATATAACTGTTCAAGCCTGCTTCACTGATTTGAGCTCTGACCTTTTTGATGTTTGAGCTCATTCTAACAGAGTTAATTGTTGCGTTTCAAAAAGTATTTTGATCACTCATAATTATTCTCACACAGGAATATTGTCACCCTTTTTATCTAAATAACTTCTGACAGCCATATGAAAGTTCAGTTCATCAATTGGAAATCCAAAATCGCATGACTTTATGAGATGGTGTTGAAAGGAAAGTTCTTCCTCACCTGTAAACAGTCGAGATCGACCTACACTTTGTGAGTACTTGCCAGCAACATTGTTTTTTATGGTCAATCTGGGTATCCCAAACATTTGTTCTCCTTCACGTTGCGTCGTTTGATGTGCGCGAATTGCTTCTAAACATTCTTCCAACTTCTCCAGTGAGTAATATGCGTATGATCTACAACCAAGTTTCTTCTTGTGTATTCGTGGGATTGGCTCAAATGGCTCTGAGCACCATGGGACTTAACATCTGAGGTCATCAGTCCCCTGGAACTTAGAACTACTTAAACCTAACTAACCTAAGGACATCACACACAACCATGCCCGAGGCAGGATTCGATCCTGCGACCGTTGCGGTCGCGAGGTGCCATACTGAAGCGCCTAGAACCGATCGGCCACACCGGCCAGCTAGTGGCACTATCTGCAAAATTAGAAGAAAAACATTTTTCAGCCTCATTGGGAAGAACTCTGTTCAACAGAGTAAGGAATCTTTAAAATAATTACTGGTATATAACTAAACAAACAACCTGTAAGCCTAACATCGTTTGGACAAAAGTGACCCCAAAACATGGGCCAATGTTACCCCACGGTGAAATACAATATTTATTTTGTACTTACATGGAGAAATTTACATCTCTCTGTTTTAAATCTTAATCTAGACAAACGAAGCGATAACAAAAACTGCTTACCGAAAATTAAATCACTTCCATAACTGGTAACCAAATTCAAGTTGGAATCACACTAATTTGCCGTGAGTTGCAGACCATAACAAAACAAATGCTGCTGCAGTGGCCAATTCGTGAAATACAAAACCAGTGAACAAGCAGTGTAGCTGATACTGCCACCTATCGTTTAACACTAGAAACATGGATATTTGTTGACGTATGTATGAGATGCGAGACTTCAAGTCTTTGTTTTTCTCTGGGTCAATTTTGCCTGCAAAACGACAATGTTACCCCAGCTGACGGTAACTATTTATGTTAATGGTATACTGTTTGCAATTCCCACATGGCAAGAACATATCAATCTACTGGGCAGGGTGCTAGGAGCTATAGAAAAAGAGAATGTACCCATGTTTTTGTTGTGATTGACGGTTTTAGCAAATATATCAAACTATATCCAATAAAGAAGTGACAATTATTTTCCACTTCTGTGGCGAGCATTTATTTTGATTATCAGTAGTCAGGGTGAAAGACAATTTAGTAGGAACTTCCCATATCTGCATCTGCATCTACATCTACATCTACATATATACTCCACTAGCCACCAAGCGGTGTGTGGCGGAGGACACAATTCGTGCCAAAGTCATCTTCTGCCCCTCCCCACCCCCCTCCCCCCCAATGTTCCACTTGTGGATCACGTGAAGGGAAAACAATTGTCTGAGTGCTTCAGTACAGGCTCTAATTTCCCTTATCTTTGAATGGTGATCATTGCGCGATTTGAAAGTTGGTGATAATAATATATGCTCTACATCCTTGGTGAAGAACGGATTTCAGAATTTAGTGTGTTGGCTATCTGCAGATGTGTCCCACTTCAAACTTTTGATGAGATTTGTAATGCTCTCGCGATGGCTAAATGTAGAAGTCTCGAATCTTGCCACTCTTCTTTGGACCTTCTCAATCTCTTGAATCAGACCCAACTGGTAAGGGTCCCATACAGATGAACAATAAGACTGGATGAACTACCGTATTGTAAGCAATTTCCTTTGTAGATTGACTGCATCGCTTCAGGATTCTACCAATAAACCGCAATCTAGAGTTCGCCTTGCCTGTTACTTGTGTAATCTGATCATTCCAGTTGAGATCATTTCGGTTAGTCACACCCAGTTACTTGATGGATCTTACTGCTTCCAAAGACTGGGCATTTATTTTGTACTCATACACGTATGGATATTTTCGCCTTGTTATACACAGCAGGTTACACTTACTAATATTGAGACATAACTGCCAGTCATTACACCACACATTTATTTTCTGCAAATCCTCATTGATTTGTTCACAATTTTCATGTGATACTACTATCCTGTAGACTACAGCATCATTGGCAAACAGTCTAATGGCACTGTCAGTACCATCAACCAGATCGTTTATGTAAATCGTAAAAAGCAGTGGACCTATTTCGCTGCCCTGGGGCACACCTGAAGCTACACTTGTTTCTGTTGAAGTCACCCCATTCAGGATGACATACTCTCTGCCTGTTAGAAAACTTTCTATCCAACCGCATATGTCATTGGATAGACCGTAAGCGCCCACTTTTTGAGGCAAGCGACAGAGCAGAACTGAGTCGAATGCTTTTCGAAAGTCTAGAAATATGGCATCAACCTGTGAGCCAGTATATAGAGCCTGTTGTATATCATGCACAAAGAGGGCCAACTGTGTCTCGAATGACTGTTGTTTCCTAAAACCATGCTGGTTTCTGCAGATGAGCTTCTCAGAGTTTAGAAAGGTCATTATGTCTGAACACAAAATACATTCAATGATTCTGCAACAAATCGATGTCAGTGAAATTGGCTGGCAATTATGTGCATCTGATTTTCTCCCCTTTTTATAGATTGCTATGAACTGGGCCTTGTTCCAGTCCTGTGAAACTTTCCACTGTTCCAATTATCTCTGGTAGATGATGGATAAGAATGGTGCTATATTTGTAGCGTAGTCAACATATAATCTTACAGGGATACCGTCTGGGCCAGATGCCATCCTGGCGTCTAAGGATCTTAACTGTTTTACAATCCCAGATACACTAAACGCTATGTCAACCTCCTTGGGTTTGTCCGATAAATAAAAGGGGGAATGGTGCTGCAGTCCTCTACCGTAAACGAGTTTTTGAAAGCTAGGTTTAGAATTTTGGCCTCCTGTTTATCATCATCCATTACATTACTCATACTGTCAGCAAGAGAAGGTATTGAATTATTTGAAACATTCATAGATTTTACGTAGGACCAAATTTTTTTGGGGTTATTTTTAGAAAATATAGATAAAATATTACTTTCAAATTCGTTAAAAGAATCTCTCATTGACCTTTTGACAGCTGCTTTCGTTTTGCATAATTTCTGTTTGTCAGTGGGGCAGTGACTACGTTTAAAATGACTGTTTGAAATTCTCTACTTTCTCAGCAACTCTCTAATATGTTTGTTGTACCAAGATGGATCCCTTCCCTCCCCTATATTTTTGTTAGGCACATACTTCTCTAGCATGTGGTGGACAATACTTTTAAATTCCAACCAAAGATGCTCAATATCTTTGTGTCCTGGAGTGAATGCTTGGAGCTGACTATGAAGATATTCATTAATGACACTTTTATTTGCTTTCCCAAACAAGAAAACTCTATGCTGTTTCTTTGGTTTTTTTGGCAACTTCCACTGACATAGAAGCCACAATGACATTATGGTCGCTAATACCTTCTTTTAGATTAACATCCTAAAAGAGACCAGGTCTGTTTGTCACCAATACATCTAAAATGTTCCCATCTGGAGTTGGTTTCCTAACCAATTGCTCAAGGTTGTATGATGAGAGCGCTCGTAGAATAACTTCATACGAGTCTTTGCTTCTCCCCCCTGTGATAAACGTGTAATTTTCCCAGTCAATGGAGGCCAGATTAAAGTCTCCAACTATAACTAATGGATAATTTGGATATTTATTTCCTGTGTAATCAAGACTTTCCCTGAAACGTTCTGCAATGTTTGTTGTGGATGCTGGAGGTCTATAAAAACATCCTAACACAATGGTCAACCCTTGTCTGATTGACAGCTTTATCCAGAGTATTTCACAGTCCGACCCAGTATCAATCTCAACTGCATTTAAACAGCTTTTAACTGCAATGAACACACCACCTCTCATAGCATCAGTCCTAGGTTGCCTCTGAACTGCTCATAGTGCTGATTAGGATAGACAGATTTCCTGTCAGTATGAACATAATGAATATTACAATGTTGTGCCTGTGAAACTTTATCAAATATACACATCAATTAGAAATCAAAATCTTAATTTATAATTACACTCCAGATCCCGCTGAGCAAATAGAGAATAGAGACATGTCCTTCAGTGCGCTGGACAAGAATGTAGACTTGCAGACTGGGAACTATGGTCAGTATGTTCTCCATTGCTTTCTGGCTGATCACAGAAATAGTTGCCAGGTTCTCATAAAAGACGATGAACAATATTTACAATTTCAATTTCCTCCTGTGACTTACGATTATCATTATTACTCTCACCAACCCGCCACCCCACATATCTACTCATATCTGCTCATTTGTCTCTGTGTGGAGTTTCTGCTTTTCTGTCCAATAGCAGTCTACAAATATAACAGTTAACTAACTGCCCTCTTGTATAAGGCATCAGTCTCCTGCGATTTTGGAAATTGGAAATTAGTGGTAAGTTAATATGGGACCAAACTGCTGAGGTCATCAGTTCCTAGGCTTACACACTACTGAATCTAACTTAAACTAACTTACACTATGGACAACATACACACATACACAGGAGGGAGGACTTGAACCTCCAATGGTTTGAGATGTGCATACTGTGGCAAGGCACCTCAGACTGTGCGGCTACCCTGAATCTGCGATTTGTTCATAGGACTGTTGTTGCTATAAAGCATATTAACACACCATGCATTCGTTTGAGCTCAGTGAGCAAGCATGTCACAAGATTATCCTCAATATATGAATCTACACTGATCAGCCAGAACATTATGACTGTCAGCTTGCTATCGATATAAACCCATCTAGGCGATATCAGCATCACCTGGCGAGGAATTGCTGCTATTTAGACACATGCATGGTACTTGTAATATCAGTGAGTGTGCTGGCCGTGTGTAGAATGGCGAAGGTGTGCAATATATCAGAGTTTTACTGAGGGCAAATTGTGATGGCCTGGAGGTTCAGTACAACTCAGTACTGACAGTTCCACAGGGCCACAGCCTCCTAACATGGCAGCAGTTGACACCCAGCTGGACACGAGAGCGCGTGCGTGATGAGCGTTACGTGTTCCTGAACTGACAGCTCCTACCCCTCCCGTCGCGGACATCACCTCTAACTATGCAACTTCGGCTCCTGCGCGCTCCCTTGCGACTGCCACTGACAACACAAACAGTGCACTCGCGCCTAGTGCTTCGCTCGCGACTGTGCTGCCACAGTCCGTGCCCTCGGACAATGGACTCACTAACGGCTCATGAGCTCTACCAAGCTCAACTGACATTCGTGCCACTGCATCGGGCCAGCGACCATCTTGTTGCTTTGACTCCTGGGACACATTGCCTCCTCGGCTCCCGTCGGATCCACCGAGTGGCTCCGAACACCACGACCACGCCTCGCCCGCCCTGCCCGCCACTCACCATAAACAAACCACCTCCTGTGCCGCCGGCAACATTTCCGTCGTCACCAACAGCACAGTTCACAAACTTCGCCTCATGTTCTCCAGTAAACCACGTTGACTTGGTCCCGTGTGCCTCTCTGACCTTAAAAAGCAGATTTTTGAACTTCTAAGCTCCGGCATCATTGAACCCTCTGCCAGTAGCTGGTCTACGCCCATTCATATGACAACCAAGAAAGACGTGTCCTGTCACATGTGCGGTGACTACTGTTGACTAAACGCACGAACAATTATGGACACCTATCCCATACGTAACATTGCCGACTTTACCAGTTCCCTCACAGGTGCGACCACGTTCTCTGTCATTGATTGCAAACGGGCCTACCACCAGATCCCCATGGTACCTGAAGACACCAAGAAGACAGCAATCACCACCCCAATCAGGTTATTTCAGTTTCGATTCATGCCCTTTGGTCTGAAAAATGAAACTCAGACCTGGCAACACTTCATCAACGAAGTGCTATTCGACCTAAAATTCTGCTTTGGGTATCTTGATGACATTCTTGTGTTCAGCTCCTCTGTGGAGGACAACATTTGACATGTGCAAACTGAGATGAACACTCTTGCAGCAGCAGGCATTAAGACCAACCAGGACAAATTACAGCTACATCAACCTGCTGTCACTTTTCTTGGTTTTCGGGTCTCTGCCAATGGCATTTCACCACCCCCTGAGAACGTAAAAACAATACTAAACCTACTCAGACCTGCGTCATTCAAAGAGCTCCGTTACTTTCTGGGAATGGTTAATTATTATCGCCGACATCTACCTCGGGCTGCGGAGATTCAGGCTCCACTGACGGCCGCCTTGGCAGGCATCCACACTTCTGGATCTCGGCCCGTTCCATGGACCCCTGCTATGGCTGACCCTTTCACCGCCCTCAAGAATCTTCTTGCCAAGGCCTGCACCATCGCACATCCTCATCCCAATGCACAGCTTTCATCACCACAGATGTGAGTGATACTGCCATCGGTGCTGTCCTTAGCCAGACAATCTGAGTCGGCCCTGTTCAACGAGATTTGTAACATTTTCGGAATCCGGCGCATCCATACCACAGCATATCACCCGCAAAGTAATGGGCTGGTTGAGCACTGGCACTGCACTCTCAAGGTAGCTCTTCTTTGCCACAACTCTCTTTGGGCGGAGGCCCTTCCCCTTGTGCTACTCGGCATTCGTGTGATCTATAAGGAAGACCTCTAAGGCACAATTGCCATGTTCGTACACGGCCAGAATATTGCTCTCCCTGGCGAACTCGTGAGCCATTCTGCTTCTATGCCTCGGTCTGACTCACCTTCTTTCGTGGACCGCGTCAGATGCCATGTCATCAACCTCCACATCACTCTGCCCGCTAGCCATTAGCCATTCCCGCCCTAAGGTTTACATCCCGAAATCTCTGGACAATTGCGAGTACATCATGCTCCAAGACTTTTGAACGAATGATGGATAATCATCTAAGGCACCAGAAGTGGATGATATGTCTTTGTTATTTAGATGACATTATAGTGTTCTCAGAGACATAAAAAGACTGAGGGCCATACTTAAGTGTCTCCAACAAGCCAGACTGAAACTTAATCCAAGAAAGTGTCTCTTTGGAGCAAAAGAAATCAAAATATTTGGTCACCTTGTGTCAAAAAAAGGTGTATGGCCAGACCCAGAAAAGGTGAGATCTATAATGGAATTTCCTATTCCTAAAGGTATTAGAGATGTAAGAAGCTTTCTCGGATTGTGTTATTATTACTGCCATGTTATCAAAGACTTTTGTATCAAAGCCCAGCCACTCCAAGAGTTGTTAAAAACCGATGCTAAATGTATCTGGGGTGGTGCTCAACAACATTCTTTCGATGTGCTGCAAAAAGGTCTGACGACTTACCCTGTACTTGGTCTGTATGATGAGAGAGAACCTACAGAACTACACACACATGCCAGTGGGTATGGGTTTGGTGCTGTTCTGATGCAGATTTCGGATGGAAAAGAGAAGGTTATAGCCTATGTTTCTAGGACACTTACAGAAGCTGAGAGAAACTGAACTACAGAAAGGGAATGTCTTGCTGTGATCTTGGCCATGTGCATATTTCGACAGTATCTCTATGGAAGGCCATTCACAGTTGTTACACACCATCATTCACTTTGTTGGTTGATAAGTCTTAAGGATCTAACAGGACAACTCGTCCGGTGGGCACTATGTCTTCAAGAGTATGACATCACCATAGTGTACAAAAGTGGAAGAAAACACCAAGATGCTGACTGTCTCTCAAGAAAGAAGAGTAGCGCAGTCACCATAGTGTAGTGTTTATGATACTAGATTGCTGCATGGGCGGCCGTGAGTTCAAAAGTCACCTGAGCTGCAACATTTTAATGTCTATCTTTGGTTCGTGTACATTCTAGAAGTATCCACAAATGGCAAGAATCATTGTGCTGGAATGTTCTGTAGCTGCATATATACCATATGTGTTCTGCCAGGAGGCAGTTTGCTCTGTGCACTTGTATCTGCAAGTGCTGAATAAACCTTCGTTAAGTGAAGTTAGCGTTCGTCATTCATCTACTTACACCTTCCTCTATGTGAAAATATTGTTTTAGATGTTTTTAATACTTATTACAACTTTCAGAAATGCGTAGGTGGTTGGGTGGGTGCATGCTCACAGGTGCGTGGTTTTGTGTATAAGACTTTGATAGTTTGACTCTAGACCAACAATTAATCTTTCATCAAGTCTTGGAATATTTTGGGGTCATAAAATATTTTATTTTGAACTTTTTTTTCCATTGAGTCTTTGAAGTATCCTCCCAGTATACTTCTAACAGTGCCTATGTGCCAGAGCAGCCTGCCCTTCAGGATAGAAGCAGTTCATTCCAGTAAAACCCACTGCAAGCGGCGCTTTTTACCCTCTGCTGAATAATGTGGCATACTTGTAGCATCTCATTAACCAATCAGGAATGACAGAACTGAATCAAGTGTAGTGTTGCTGTATGGCTTTGCAGGGCAGAGGACAGTTGTTTATCTCTTTTAACTCCAAGCAGTCCTATAGAGTGGATGGTTACCACCATATGTCACTGGCTTTGCTCAATGGGACCAGGCATCAGTCACATGAACATGAAACACCTTTTTACACTTCCCTGTTTCTTTCTTATTTTTGACCAACACTGGCAGTAAGCCTTTACCTCCACCTCCAGGGCGAGCCCTTGTTGCATGTACCAAGAATATATCTCAAGTTCAATGAATTCAACTTTTGTATTTTGCCACCTTCCCTTATTTGTTAACACACCCCTCTCTGCATCCTGTGTAGGTGGTGTCAGAATCAGAATTTAACCCACCATTTGGGGTGAATGGTGACCAGAAAATTTTTGGATCACTTTCAGTGCTGTGTGGGTAGTTACAAGAGTCATTGCTGTTACAGGCTTCCAGTTGTGGTCACACCGTGCCATGCGGTCTGGGATGTGCTGCATCTGCACATTCCACAGTGCCAAGGGGAGAGACTACTACATCACTCACTGTCTTCCACCAGTGCGGACAGAATCTCATCACAATTGCACAGAGCTGCACCATGCAGCACATGATACACATGTGCTGCTGGGACCAGTTTGATTGTCACATCTGCCAGTCAGTGGCAGCAAGAACTTTCATGTCGCTGTGCATCAACCCCAATCATGAAGCTCTCCACATGTAAGAGTCATCCAAATCATACATTTAGTTCATGATACTGATTAAGCCTTACCAAGTAGTAACCTGCCACTCTCACCTGGGCTGTACCATCTCCCTACCACCAGCGGCAGAGCAGTCCATTTGCCACCCATTCATCAGTGTGGCTAACTGCTCACGCCAAGGGATCTGGCTTCAACACAGAAGTGTTTCTTCCTCTCCTCTGCAGTAGGCAGCAGCCACCACTGGGTCCATAGTGTCTCCCCATGTGTGCCACCTGCCTGTAGCCATGCCCTCCACATGTGCATTGCTGCCAATCACATCATGCCACACTGTGTCATGAATGGGTAAGTACCCTTTAATTTCTGCTTAACAAGAGCAAATAGGAATTCTAAGGCTAGGAAATTATAATTTTAAATGGAAAATGTTCAGGGATTACTGACAACATTGATTATTCTGACACTGACATTTGAAAGACATTCATTTTGACTAGTTACTAGTCACAATTTTGTAGGTACAACATTTAAATGGTACTTGTGAAACTTTGTTGCATTAATCTGCCACATTGTTTGCATTAATGAATGTGAGGAAGGACACTGCCATGAACAGCATTATTTACAGATATGTGCTTTTCTTAGGTGTTAACTTTAAGGCAATTTATGATGTCCACTTTTCATGCTTTGTTGATGGCTGAAGTTTGGACTAATAGGAAGCATTTGTAGATGTATATTTTTTGCTTGTTGCTCATTAAGGTGATTACAGGGTAGAGTTTTCAACTGATCATCAGGACCTTGCAGCTTGCATGATTTGGATTAAAAGCAACACAGAGCCTGAGCTGGTCATGGTTTTTTCCTCTGTTTTGATTTCATGGCATGATCCTCTTTCTCTTCTTTCCTCTGTCCTATCCTACACAGTTTCCATGGGCCCCAATGAAAATAATTTCTCACCTGTTGAACAGGAGTGAGAGTCTCTATGGTTTATGCCACATCCCCCCCCCCCTCCCCTCTTCCCAGTTCTAAATTGTCTGTGTATAGAAGAAAGGGTTTGGAACCTTAAACCTTGGTGAGAGTGCGTCTTTGATTCAAGGTGAAGTACAGATTTTATACTGGCATCTAGGCCTTGGAAGGAAAGCCACAGACCATTAAGTTTCTCAGTCTCAGTTGGATATATCAGATCATTAGCAGAAACAGATGGCATTTGGCTTGTGGATACCAGCACAGTCATCATACTATGATTAGCATCTTCTATCACCAGAACCACTAGGCTACTGAGTAAGTTACCAGACTATGGGGCTAATGGACTGAATTCTTTCCCTCCAGTTTCCACCTAATACTTCATTTTCTTTTTTCCTCTCTCCCTCATTTCTGCATAGTAATATTCAGTCCTCCTATCCACACATGGCTGAGAATAAGTCATGGTCTCTGTTTGTGAGTGGTGAACACAATGCTAACATATATAATGTGTTTGGTGAAAGGTTACACATGTGATACATCGTAACATTGATGTAGGTAGACATCGAAGTTGTCACACTACAAGTCTGAGTACCAACCGCAATGCATAAAAGCCATGTTATGCTGATTGCTAGCTGTGACAAGTGAGGGTGCAATGCTGAGTTTTTGAAGCAACAGGAAGTTTTGAGCATTATAGAGAGATGTATGTTTGGTTGGAACATGGCACTTGCTAAGGAGCATGCCTCCACTACTATCTGTTATGATGATGTGTGATAATATAGCCTATTATACACTGAAGTACCAAAGAAACTGGTATAGTAACACATATTAAAATACAGAGATAGGTAAACAAGCAGAATATGGGGCTGCAGTTAGCAAAGCCTATCTAAGATAACACGAGACCACTGCAGTTGCTACAATGGCAGGTTATCAATATTTAAGTGAGTTTTATCATGGTTTTATAGTTGGCACATGAGTGATAGGACACAGCATTTCCAAGGTAGCGACGATGTGGGGATTTTCTTGTACGACCATTTCATGGGTGTACCATGAATATCAGGAATCTGGTAAAACATCATATCTCTGACATCACTGTGGCTGGAAAAAGATCGTGCAAGGATGGCACCAACAACAACTGAAGAGAATCATTCAGTGTGACAGAAGCCTAACCCTTTCATAAATTGCTGCAGATTTCAATGCTGGGCCATCAACAAGTGTCAGCACATGAACCATTCAATGAAACACCATTGATATAGGCTTTTGAAGCTGAAGGTCCACTCCTGACTGCATGATACAAAGCATTACACCTCACCTGAGCCTGTAAACACCAAAATCGTACTGTTCATGATTGTAATTATGTTGCCTGGTTGGACGAGTCTCATTTCAAATTGTATCAAGTAGATGGATGTGTACAGGTATGGAGACAATCTCATGAATCCATGGACTCTGCATGTCAGTAGGGGACTGTTCAAGCTGGTGGAGAGTGTATGCAGTTGGAGTGATACGCGATCTCTGATGTATTTAGATACGACTTGAAAGATGACACATACGTAAGCATCCTGTCTGATCACCTGCATCCACTCATGTCCGTTGTGCATTCTGACAGACTTGGGCCATTCCAGCAGGACAATTCAACACCCCACACATCCAGAATTGCTACAGAGTGGCTCCAGGAACACTCTTCTCAGTTTAAACACTTCTGCTGGCCACCAAACTCACCAGATATGAACATTATTGAGCACATCTTGGATGCCTTGCAACGTGCTATTCACAAGAGATCTCCAGCCCCTCATACTCTTATGGATTTATGGACAGCCCTGATGGATTCATGGTGTCAGTTCCTTCCAGCACTACTTCAGACACTAGTCAAGACCATGCCACATACTGTGGCATTTTTGCATACTCACGAGGGCCCTACACAATATTAGGCAGGTCTATCAGTTTCTTTGGCTCGTCAGTGTAAATGTAAGTGCACTTGTACTGAATACTAAGTTAATTTTATTGCATAATTACCTACAGAGAGCAGAGAAGGTTAGTTGAGTAAGTTGTTAGTTCTACATAGCAAGTTCCCAGTACAACATGAGATTCATATAGTTTCAATCACATATGTTAAGTCAACATGTATGTGAACAGCCTTATGGATTGATGGTGGTTTTACTAATTCAGCTACCCAATTAATGAACTGAATACTTTTGCTCTACTCTTTTTTGTGTTAAACCATTCCCCATTAATAATTAAAACGTCTGTAGTTTTTAAGAATGAATGGAAAGATTTTAGGAAGCAGCATGTAAAACCTGATATCAAGAAACCAGTTGTAAGAACTTGGAAAGGTCAGTGAACTTATGTAGCTGGCTTTTACATTCTGTATAGGTTAAGTGACCAGAAATATTAATGATCTTGGATAGAATGAACTCAGTTTTCTTCTGAGAGACTGCATCAGGAGTATGATCAAATAAGCTGACTTGTGACAGTATGGTGACTCAGTACAGTTTGGTAGTGTTTTGTTCTGTATGGTCATAATTACATTTCACAGCTTTTTACATAATACTCCATTGATGTACTCACATTTAAATATACAATTTATTATCAGTGTAAGTATTAGTTTAAAATATTTGAAAATGATCAGAAAATTTGCATAAAAAGGAACAGGAGTGACTGCTAGTTGTTATGATTTATTATTGTAAACGTGGTTAATTTTAAAATGGTAGTCCCATTAACATCTTTAATGACCACTAAACAAAGAAAAAATTATAAACTCATATGTTGTTGATTGTGCAGATACATTACATGAGGCTTAACTAAAGAGTGACATAATTGTTTTTTACCATCTTTTCAAGACAATATTCCCGTAAGTATCTACAAAAAAACATTTTTTTATGGTTTCAGATGCCTAGTATATGAGACAGGTGAAATACCTTCAGTCTTCAAGAAGAACGTAATAATTCCAATACCAAGTAAGATAGGCTCTCATCAATGTGAAAAATATCAAAATATCATTTTAGTAAGTCAGGACTGCAAAATACAAATATGGATCATTTACAGAAGAATGGAAAAACTGATAGAAGCCAATCTTGGGGAAGGTCAGTTTGGATACCAGAGAAATGTAGGAGCACACAAAGTAGTAATGAGCCTTTGACTTATCTTAGAAGAATGGCAAAGGAAAGGAAAACCTATGTTTATAAATTCTGTAGATTTGGGGAAATGTTTTGACAATGATGACTGGAATATACTCTTTGTAATTCTGGAGGTATCAGGAATAGAATACAGGGAGGGAAAAATTATTTAAAACTTGTACAGTAAGCAGATGTCAGTCATGAGTTGATAGGTATGAAAGGGAAGCACTGGTTGAAAAGGGAGTGGAGACAGGGTTTTAGCCAATCACTGATGTTATTCAGTTAGTACACTGAGATGGCAGTAAGGGAAACCAAAGAAATATCTGTAGAAGGAACTAAGTTCATGGAAGGAAGAAGAACTTTGAGGTTTGCCAATGACATTACAATACTTTCAAGGATAGCAAAGAATTTGGAGTGGATGTTGAACATAGTGCATGTGGTCTTGAAAGGTGAGCTTATTATCAACATTAACAAAAGCAAGACAATTGTAATGGAATGTAGCTAAACTACATCAGATGATGGCGAGGAAATTAGATTAGGAAACAAGACTCTGAAATTAGTAGGTGAGTGTTGTTATTTGGCCAGATGATGTGTGAAGTAGAGTGGATGTAAAATGTATACTGGAAATGACAAAAAAGTGTTTCTTAAGAAGAGAAATTTGTTAGAAATGAATATCAGTATAACTGTTACAAAATATTTTTGGAGGTATCTGTCTGGAGTGTAATCTTGTATGGAAGAGAAATGTGACTAATAAAAAGTTAAGACAGGTACAAGATAGAAGGTTTTGAAATGTAGTTTTACAGAATAATTCTGAAAATTAGATCAATAGCTCATGGAGTTAATGAGGAGGTACTGAATAGATCTGGTGAGAGAAGATAGTTGTGGCATACATTGGCTAAGCAATTCAGAAGCATGCTACTAGATTTGTAATCAGTAGGTCTGATTAGCACCTGGGTGTTATGGAGATGCTATGTGAACTCAAATGAGCAACTGTGAATTGAAGATTACATTATTATCATGAAACACTGCTGAGGAATTTGAGATAACAGGTATTTGCAGCTTACTGCAGAATATTTCTACTGCCACTGAGATAAATTTCACATAAGGACTGTAAAGGCAAGGTAAAAAAAAACTTAAAGGCTAATATGGTATCGAGTTTATGTGGTAGTACATTCTAACAAGCTTTGTAAGAAGTAGTTCAGTCTTTTTATGAGAGACCACTCCATAAGTATAAGGAAATAGGCTTTCAGGTATTGAAACATAGCCTCACTCATTTATTGTTTATGTTACATGTCATGACCCTGCACAACAAAGTACCATTTCTTATATTCAGCAGATTACATTATACAGAGATGTTGCAGTTATCAATACTGTAATTCTCTTTAAGTGGCTATGTATATAATCCATTTCATATTATTTTGTGTGATAAAGGATTTTACTTTGTCTGTCTTGACTCTTAAGAACTTCCTTTAGGTTTTTATGCTTATATTAGGATTTTCTTTGGGATTGTAAGAGTGCATCAGGGTTTCCTCACCATGTGGGTTTTTCTACAATGATACCTTTTACAGGTTTGATTTGTTGATTGTTCTTGTTTGGAAGCATCCATTTTGCTTTTTTCCTGCAATGAGTATAAGTAAGCCATTAGAACTATGTGCATGTTTTTAAGGGGTGTAACACTACAATCTCTAAGCAGTTTCTCTTATTCATTCTTTGGTAAAGCTTCCCTGCTCTTGTGTCTAGTGAAGTTTTGTACTCTTCCCTTGGCTACTTGAAATGGTATCTGAAGTTGAAACTGTCATACTTCTTACCACATTCCAGTTCATTTGTGACAAATTCCATGTCACTGTTGTGGTTTCTATGCAGATATGGATTCCTAACATGGGTAGCCAGAACCTTAGAGTCTTGGGTTTGCTGTATCCATGCTATGTTGCCTTATTTATGTCCTCTGCTGTTAAGGTCGGTCTTGTGTTATATAAAAGTAAAGATCCCTTAATTCATGTACAGAAGTGGTGTCAGTCTGTCAGCTGCTTTTGTAAAATTGATACAAAGTCTCTGCTGACTATTGCTGGTGCCTGTTCTTTGCTCACATGTTACTGTCTTACTGTGTTCTAGATGTAGCAGCAGCTCTGTGGCTGGTGCATGGCACCAGCTGTGCTTTAGAACATACGGCTTCTTCAAGGTCATTTAGGCCCTATTGCACATGTGGTCTGTGTTAACATGTGCCTTCAGATGCCTCCTGTCAATTCATGGTGCACACATGTACACTTCTCACCCGGCAGCCTGTCATGTTTTGAATGGAACATTGCACTGTAGCACTTCGTGTACTGCTTGTAGGCTATATACATTTTTTTCTTTCTCGTGTATAGGGTTCATAGCGCTATTTCGTCATGTCTATTAGTATTTTAAAAAATGAATATTTTTTGTATGATTTATGTTTCAAAGGGTTTGGGAGTTGACTCTTAAGTTTAGTTGGCGTGTTACTCCTCTTATACCCTGAATTTCCTATTGAACGACAATGGTACATTTAAAGGATTTTTGTATGCCAAGAACTGCCATTCAATAATTAGCCAATACTTCTGAGTCTGATCCATTAGCTGTATTGTCTATGTAGCCAAAGCAGTAATTCCTTTATGAGCCTTTATCTGAATCAGTGTTGAAAGTGTCTATTGATATTTTCATTGCTTACTGAGTGGTAAACTGGTGTTTCAGGTTTCCACTATAACTGCCACTGCAGGTTATACCATTCACTTTACACCTCTATTGAGTTCAGGAAACTGCAGTGGAATGGTTGTGATTGAGGAAAGTACAATGCTCACATACTTTTAAGAACACTTGGGTTATGCTTTCTTTCTGTTTGTTTAAAGATACAGTGATACCTTTCCACAATAACTGCACTGTTTTGTGTCACTCTAATTTTTTATTAGGTTTACTGTAATGGGTGTTTAACAGTTCACCACAGTGGACTTTAGTTTTTTCATGCAAATGTTATGAAGGAATAAACTAATTTTCCATTTCTGTTATATTTTCTGTGGAATTGTTCACACAAAGCTTACGTTATATGACAGATGATAAATGAAATACATTACACGAATAAGAAAGACCCATAATCTTTTGTAAAACAAATGGTGAAAAGAATTTGGAAGGAGGTGGATGTGAACCTGCTACTTTTCTCTTCACAGCTGATAGACCACAGTAGTATTAATTGTGCTACAGTTTCAACATAGTTGCTGGGCCTCCATGCTTGAGATACACTGTGTAAAGACTCTATTTACAAATGTCGTTATTTGATACTTAATATGAAAATTTTATCAAAATGACCAACTTTTACAACAAACTGTAGCTAAAATGATGAATCTTTGAGAGATTCTTAATTTTTCATTCCAAATATTCAACGAGAGAGAAAATCCGCCAAATACAATATTTAATGCCATAAACTAAACAGCTCCAAGGTTCTGCTTGTGATGTAAAATGATGTTGTATCTCATTGGCCAAAATCCTCTCCATGAGACACAAGTCTAACATTCCAGGTTCTTTATTTCACACTCTGCTGGGTACTGGAATGTGGAATTCCATGCTGTAATGTCACCAGCTCCTCATCCACATGTATTTACAAGTTCAGTGAAAGGACAGCCATACTGACTAAGCATTGTGAGAGGGCTGACTTGGACCCACAACAGACCGGGTCTAGTTTGGACATTCTTATGGTGACATGGTTTCTTATGCTGCTGAAGAAGCATGACGAGAATGTCAGTATTGCCAATCTGCATTGCCAAGGAAGGGAAGTTCATGTTAAACCCTTCCAGCAGTACTAGTTTTTCAAACTCGTTTTTTACATCCACGATCATTGACACATTGTGTCTCTCTTGTCGCAGTGTCCACTAGTGCCATCCCTTAAGCTCTGCCATTGAAAATTCCAGTAAGAAGTTAGCCCTATCAATCTGTATAATGTGTCCCTTGAAATCTATGAGGTCTGTTCAAAAAATTCCAGAACTTTGTCCACAAAATTTATCTGTGCTTGCCTTTTACTTATTGTACATGATGTCCTTTGAAATACTATCCTCCCTAATTGATTAACTGCTTCCAACAACGTTTCTAATTCTGCAAGCAGTCTTGGTACAC
Organism: Schistocerca nitens; assembly: GCF_023898315.1. Lineage (NCBI taxonomy): Eukaryota > Metazoa > Arthropoda > Insecta > Orthoptera > Acrididae > Schistocerca > Schistocerca nitens. Next base: position 358,497,936 of record NC_064616.1, on the reverse strand, counting down.
CTCTTGCTGGGTTGTGTGAGACAAGGTCTGTGAATTTTCTTTTATCTCGTTGATCATTGAAAATTTTCATCCTTTCAATAAGGTTTTAAACTTTGGAAATAAACAAGTCTGCAAAGGCCAAGTCTGGAGAGAACAGAGAATGAGGCAGCACACTGATTTCATTTTTTGTGCAACAGTCATTCACGAACAGGGATGAATGTGAGGGTGCATTATTGTGATGCAAGAGCCATGAATTGTCTCGCCACATTTCAGACCATTTCCTTCTTACATTTTCTCACAGGTGTTGTAACAGTGTCTTAATGGATCCTGATAGTACCGTGGATTAACAGTTTGTCCCTGTGGCATGAATGAACTAATCCATCACAGTCAAAGAAAACTATCAGAATGGCTTTGACATTTGACCTGACAATCCAGCCATTTTTAAACCATGTGAACCATTCATAACACCAATTGTGGCTTAAGCTCTCATCACCGTAGGCTTCCTGCATTATTTTGTGTGTCTCTGTACAGGTTTTCTTGAGTTCCACACAAAATTCAATGCAGATGCATTGCTCCTCTAATTCTACCATCTTGAAATTCACAAACTGTGTAACGCAACATTCTACTCAATACAGCACTGAGCAATAACTAACATACATACGACAACAGAACTTCTGGCAGTTACATATTAAACATAGGTACAAGCAGGGATGCCAACCACATTTCGCTCCAACAAACCAATGGCATGAAATTATGAATGTTTTGGAATTTTTTGAAGAGACCTCATATTTTTTACCCCCTGTTTAATTTTATAGCTTTGAATCTTGAGGAGATATTTCACTCCACATCCAAACTCTTTCTTAAATTTGGACCCCCTATTTTTCTTGTGCCTTTGTCCTGAATTGGTACAGGATCGGCATAATTGTTAACGGTTTTGGCATGGTTAATTTAAGCGGTGACCAAACGCACTTCCTATTGTCACACTGTTACGCCCCAAGGTGAAATGTGCCTACCTCAAGTGGTAAGCATATAGTGTTATTCATGTGGTAGTTAGTGAAATTTTTCTGAATGTCTGCAGAATGAGTAACTGTGGTGGGACTTGGGTACCAGCACAGTATTCACCTAATGGGATATGGGAAAAGGCCTAGAAACCACATCCAGGCTGGACAGCACACTAACCCTTATTGTTAATCTGCCAGGCAGATTTGCTCTGGTGTCAGCTCACCTTCTCTCATGGAAGCAGCACTTCAACATTCATGGCTATCTGGGCAGGTTCCTTAAAATAGGACCTACTTATTTTATTCAGAAGTTGCCATTTTATCATTGCTATATCCAAACAATACAATCTATGTATGTGCAGAGGTGATTTATCTAAACATAAAAAGCAAACACAGAATCAGGTTTCTCTACATTACTCAATAGATGTAACATTATGTTCAGAGAGTAAAAATTACTTGTTATCTTCTAATTTGTGTAGTTGTAGTCAGTTACAGAATATTTCTGCTATTTTGAAGGGAAATGTGCTTGTTTATATGTCCATGAGAGAATTTCTGCTGAAAGTAGACTTTGTACTTCTGTATTTTGATACAAATATGCAGATTTAACAAAATTTTATCCATGGCAGAGAATATCTATGTTGTTAATGAATGATAACTGTTATGCTCATAACAAACTGGAATGAAATCTCTTCCAAACCATTCAAATAGCTAGTGGGCATTCCACATTTCTTCATAGACACATGCAAAGCCATATTTTGATTGTGTTTTAGTATTTTGTGGTGTTATAATAGGATAAGATTAATACTCTTTAACACTTTTACAAATTTTCATGGTAGTTCAATGCAGCATGTGAATAAGAGTATTACTCAGCTACATAATAATCTGATTTTCATAATCTGATTTATTACTGACAGTGTACTTTTGCACATAAAATGAACATTTGGCGTTTCTTGTTACAACATTACCTGACAAGTTTGAGAAGTATAAGTGTATGTAAACTCCCTCTCCATGGCAATACTAGAGACATTAATTGTAACATGGCCCTTGTACAGTCTCTAAGCCCCTACCTGGGCAACCCATTTTTCCAAAAGTGTGTCTGGTACTCTTTTGTAAATGCTGTAAACCACTTATTCTTACAGAATGTGTAAGGACTTACAGGCTGACCAGCCAGTCCAAGAATATTTGGAATTTTATGCAAAATTTTATTTAAAATGTCAGGTTCCATCAAGTCTTTCAATTACCCTCCTCCAGTGTCTATGTGCCAAACCACCCTGTCCTTAAGGACATCAGCAGTTCAGTATATTGCAGCAAAAGTCACTGATAAGGGATGCCTTCAGCCCTTTACAGAATAAACTGACATAACTACACCACCTTGTTAACCAATAGGGAACATAGGAACTGTATCATGTGTGATTACTGGAGGGTCTTTGAGGGCACAGGCTGTTCTCCCTGGAGTCATAGTCATTTTACAGAGCAGATGGCTCCTGTTGTCTGCCTCTGACTCTGCTTATAAGGATAAGCCACTAGCTACATTAACACAAACCATCAATTCTCCCATTCCCTACACCTTTGGTCATTTGACCAAATTTCTAAGACTGGCAGTCCGCCTACAGGGCAAGTTCTGTATACTCTATACAAGGACAGTTTCCCAAGTTCAAAAAATTTCACTATTTTATTTCTCCAGCCCCTTCTGATGCTTACCCACTGCATCCTGCATCCTACTGCAGAGTTCAGAATTATGACATCATCAGAACAGAAAATTATAGGTTGTATCACCTGAAGATATCTTCACAATTGTGGGTGGATTAAGGTGGTTGAGTGTCAATTTTTCATATCAAATTTGTGAAGTCAATTCAATACAATTCATTTTACATATATCATCTAAATTTTTTAAATATCTGTAACTACACTACTCGCCATTAAAATTGCTACACCGCGAAGATGACGTACTACAGATGTGAAATTTAACTGACAGGAAGAAGATGATGTGATGTGCAAATGATTAGCTTTTCAGAGCATTCACATAATGTTGGCGCCGGGGGGAGAACCTACAATGTGCTGACATGAGGAAAGTTTCCAACCGATTTCTCATACAAAAACGGCAGTTGACTGGTGTTGCCTCATGAAAAGTTGTTGTGATGCCTCATGTAAGGAGGAGAAATGCATACCATCACGTTTCTGACTTTGATAAAGGTCGGATTGTAGCCTATCGCGATTGCGGTTTATTGTATCGTGACATTGCTGCTCGCATTGGCTGAGATCCAATGTCTGTTGGCAGAATATGGAATCGGTGGGTTCAGGAGGGTAATACGGAAAGCCGTGCTGGATCCCAATGGCCTCATACGACTATCAGTCAAGATGACAGGCATCTTATCCACATTGCTGTAACGGATCATGCAGCCATGTCTCGATCCCCAAGCCAACAGATGGGGATGTTTGCAAGACAACAACCATCTGCACAAACAGTTCGATGATATTTGGAGCAGCATGGGCTCTCAGCTCGGAGACCATGGCTGCGGTTACCCTTGACGCTGCATCACAGACAAGAGCCCCTGCGATGGTGTACTCAGCAATGAACCTGGGTGCACAAATGGCAAAACCCATTTTTTCGGATGAATCCAGGTTCTGTTTACAGCATCATGATGGTCGAATCCGTGTTTGACAACATCGCACATTGGAAGCATGTATTCGTCATGGCATATCACCCAGTGTGATGCTATGGGGTGCCATTGGTTCTACGTCTCGGTCTCCTCTTCTTCGCATTAACGGCACTTTGAACAGTGGACATTACATTTCAGATGTGTTACGACCCGTGGCTCTACCATTCAGTTCTAGTATAATATATTTGTCCAATAAATACCCGGTTATCATCTGCATTTATTCTTGGCGTAGCAACTTTAATGGCCAGTAGTTTACTTTTTTGGAGGCCCAAGGATGCATTTATTTTAACAGAAATTCACTCTGCTTGGCTTACTAAGAGTAATGAAATGACAAACACAGTAATTGCAACAGTATTGTAATCAAATCTCATGTGCCTCTCTATGTTGGTTTTGAGATGAGCATGTGGCTCAACAAGCAGGATGTGGCTATGATGAACTGCGCAAATGACATGCACACCTGAGAAAATAGATTATTAATGATCAATAAATTCATGCTTTATAGAGGGTACTCTATACAAATGAACAAATTTTACTCCATATATAATATTTAGGCTCAACCTAAAGACAACTAGTCTCTGTTTCACAATTCTCGAGCTGTATGATGATAAAGAAATTGGAAGGAAGAAGAAAATATAAAAACTTAGGAGATGAGAATAACCACACAACATAAAAAAGGCTAAATAATCAGTTGAGAAGGGAGGAGTAGCTGAAAAAATGTGATAATATAGAAAACCTGGACAGAAAAGTGCAATATGATCAACTTTATATGTAGTTATGGAAAATTACTTTGGATACATTGGCAATGAACAGTAGAGGAAGAGACACTGAGGCTGAAAATGATAATATACTGTACAAGGAAACAGTAAGAAGATGAGGAAAGGAATACGGAAAAGAGATATAGAGCATGGGAGAAACCACATCTAACCATCAAAATGGAAGATGTAGTGCAGGCAAATGATAAAGGAGTTTCAATTTTGAACCCTGAAGAAGAAAAATCACTAAGGCCGGTATTACACTATCAAATTTCTTTGTCCAATATCTTTGTCAAAGATATTTGATAGTGTAATAGGGATCTTTGACAAATGTCGTCCAATATTTGATCAAATCTAGGCTGAGGCCGTATATTTGATCAAAGAAATCGCTTGTCTTCTGTTCACTGCAATGCGATATGTTACCGCGCGGAGCGCTAGCATCGCTGCAGCGTTCTGTCGTCTGTAGTGTTTTTATAACCATTGCCGGTAAATACAATTGGTGTTTGCCGACAACTACGGAATTAATAGAGATGTCTGAAGCTGATGAGGCACTTTACAATGTGAGGCACCCTGAATACAAAAATAGATTAAGAAGATTGGAGACCTAACCTGACCTAACATAACCTAACCTAACATAACATAACCCCCTCCTGTAGCAAGGAATCGGAGTGTTATAGTGAGCCTGTCTTCTGAAGATGTAGCAGTTCTTAAGTGAAAATTGTGCTTTGTGATATGAGGATACACTTCATTGAGCACATACAGAAATTTATGCTCATCCATTCTTAAGTAATTGATGTACGACTTGACGTCTTCCACTGTAAGCTCACGTAACAAGTTTTGTTGAATGCTTTTATCGTGTCATCATAAAACCCACGGCTTCACCCAGATTAGATTAGTTTTTCGTTCCATAGATCCGTGCTGAGGAGATCCTCGTGGATGTGGAACATGTCGATTTTTTTTAAGCTGAAATAAAAATACTAATAGTATGAATAAATACAATACATCATTTGTTTCTATTAAAAATTTCGCCAAGTAGAAGGAGTTGGCCAGTAGTAAGTCTTTCAGGCTCCTTTTAAACTGATAAACTGATCTTTATTTCTAAGTAAATTTTTTATGTTTCCTGGCAAATTATTGAAGATGAGTGTTCCTGAGTTGTGGACCCCTTTTTGAACTAAAGTAAGTGCTTTTAAGTCCTTGTGCAGATCATTTTTGTTCCTAGTATTGTATGTATGAACTGAGTTGTCTGTTGGAAAAAAGAGATATATTATTTACGACAAATTTTATTAAGAAGTAAATATACTGAGAGGCAGTAGTTAGTATACCCAGTTCTTTGAAGAGGTTTCTGCAGGAGGTCCATGAATTTACTCCACAAATAATACGTATTACACGCTTTTGGACCTTGAAAACTTTTGTTTGACTTCAAGATTTACCCCAAAATATTATCCCATATGACATTATGGAATGAAAGTATGCAAGCTTTTTCCTTTTTATGTTGCCTATGTCTGCTAACACTCGAATTGCAAATACAGATTTGTTAAGGCGTTTCTGCAGTTCTGTGGTGTGCTCCCCCCAACTGAATTTATTATCAAGTTGTAATCCCAGGACTTTTAAGACTGTCAACCTCGTATGTATGGTTCCATTTTTTCCCCCTACTTCTTTTCCGCATGTGCACACAATGCAATTGGAGTATGTAGAACTTCTGCGGTTAATAACAAGTTGTTGTCAGCCAACTTGAACTTTGACGAAAAATTTGATGACAGTGTAATACCCCTTGTAGCGCTACGTCAAAGATCTTTGTCAAATATATTGGATGGAATATAGGATCACATCTTTGATCAAATCTTTGACAAAGAAATTTGATAGTGTAATACCGGCCTAAGGGAAATGAATGGAGATAAATCTACTGGACTGAATGGTCATCCTACAGAATTATTTCAGTGTATGTATGGAAAGAGTACAGTAGAAATGACAGCTTTGTGTAACATGACATTTAAAAGTGGTACATGACCAAAGGACTTTGTCAGGACAGTGATAGTTCTAATCCCTAAAAAACCACATACCATGAAATGCACAGAGTACAGAACAGTCAGTATAATCTCTCACACAGTCAGAATTGTATTGAGGGTACTGAATGGTGTGTATAATAGAAGAGAATGTAAGGAAACAGTAATTTTGTTTCTAAAGAGGAAAATATAGAAGAGATGCTATGGGACTAATTCGAATTATCGGTGAAAGATACATATAAAGAGGAAAAAGAAACAGTTTGTTCTTCATAGGTATAGTAAAGTCCTTCAAATGGTAATGGGTACTCACCATAGGTCACTCTCTGATACAGTTGAAACTTGGGTGGTAGAAGGATGAAAATAAAAGGACACCTATTTTGGTTTATGTGCCAACACGCAATTGCTTCAAAGAAAATGATGGTCAAAGTCTCAACATGACTTCATCAGATTTCTAGTGTACTGTAAAACCAAGTGTAATGGTAGTGCAGTGGCTAAAATCAAAGTTTCAACATATAATATCCTGTGTTCAAATCGAATCTTATATTTAAATTTTCTTTTGTTGTTGCCAAATTATATCACATCAATATTTTTATTACATTATGAAATACTATGAAATTAATGGCAAAAGAAATCAAGATTTAAAATATTATTAAAAAAATATTTTGTCATCACAACTGATAAATTATGTAGGCCCTAACATCATCTAGAAAAATGCCACTGAAGTTAGTGACGAACTTGATCCTTGAACCCATCAAGTTATAAACCATTTAATAGAATGACATCAGAATGTGCACACAACAGCCACAAAATCTGGAAAGCTCGAAACATCATCAGTTTCTGGACAAAGTTTTTGAACCCTGCATAAAAATGTAGCCGTTTCCATACATTACCAATGTGCTGTTTGACAATGAAATCAGAATACCAATACGTTCATTAAAATTAATTCCACTGAATTGTAAGCTATTATTTAAACCCTGCAAGGTATACTTTTACAGACAGGTGAAGAATTACTTTCGCTGATTACAGAAGTTCCCTACACTCTTCACACAACAAAGGCAAATCACAGGTAGAAGTGACACAGTTAAAATACACAACCTATGTTTTAATTTTCAATTACTGATAATTATATACAGTTCATAAGTTTTTTGATGATACAAGCTATTTTTAATAAGATTTCAAAATCTTATTTCTGTTGTCAATAACTCCATTGTATTTTACAATGCCACAAAAAATATTGATGTGACATATTCCTGCAACAGTAAAAAGAAAACAGAGCACAAGATTGTATTTGAACATGGGGCATGAAATTACAAAACTGTGCTCATAGCCAGTGCGATAACAACTCATTCAGTTTTACGATATGCAAATGGATTGATCAACTAGAGTCAAAAGCTTAACCATCATTTTCTTGAGAACTACTGAGTGATGGTCCTAAGCCAAAATATGTAGCAGTAATTACATTACATAAAAGAAAACGCTTGTGTGGATTTTATACTGGAAATAATAACTTTTATTATACCACACGAACTCAATACAAACATACGTTAACGCGGGAAACAAAACACTGTCATTTTCCCCAAAGACCCTCATTCGCAAAGAGAGTGTTTCAGTGTCCTGTCGACTATCAACTTGTCACTCCCACACAGCCTCCCCCCCCCCCCCCGCCCCCCACCGAAGTGCGGGGCACCAGGTATGGTGGAGTACTTAAACTTCACCTCTAGTGAGGGTGTGGGTGCTGTTCCATGATTCCTCTGATGCATTAGGTCCCATGGTGTGGAGTTCCAGTGGGTCACTGCTGTCAGGCTCTGCAAAGGGTGTGGATTCACTGTGAGGTGTGTGTGAAGTTGTGTGTGAGATTGCAGTTGGTGCTGTGATTGTCCAAGCAGGTTTTACCCACTCAATGGAAACCATGGTCGGCTTTCCCTGGAGGAGTATTTCCATTGTGTGTGTGCCCCATCCTAGCACTTGGTATGATCCAGTGTATGGTGGCTATGAAGCATGACGTACCAGGTCTGTGTGGAGCATGACGTGAGAACAAGTATCAGCGGACTTGTGTATGAACACTGGGTGCATGCCGTGCTGAGATGTTGGGGCTACACATAGCATCTCTGCCTGTTTCCTCATTTGTTGCAAGAGGTGAGGTAGTTGTATCTCATCTGGGAGAGGAACTGGTGCAAGGAATTCTGCTGGAACATGTAGTGGTTCTCTATATACCAACTCTGCTGAGGAACAACCGATGCCTGTTTTTAATGTGGTCCATAATCCCAGCAAAACCAATGGCAAAAATTGAGTCCATTAGTCCTCATGGCACATCAGGGCAGCCTTTAAAGTCCAGTGCCACTTTTCCACCAAACCATTGATGGCTGGGTGGTAGATAGTTGTCCAGTTTCAGAAGTTTGACAGTTGTTGGAATAGTGTCAACTCAAATTGGTGTTCTTGTTCAGTGGTAACACAAAATGGACACTCAAAATGAGCTACCCAAGTTTCCAAGAATGCCCACACAGTAGTCTCTGCAGAAGTGTCCCTGATTGGTGTAGCCTCTGCCCACTGTGTGCAATGATCCACTGCTGTAAACAAGTACCTGTAACTTTCCAAAGGAGGGAGAGGTCCAACCAAGTCAATGTGTATGTGCTCAAAATGTGCTGTTGGAGTTAGGAATTGTCCTACTGCAGCGTAAACATGGCATCCCACTTTGCTACGTTAACATTGATAGCAGCTGTAGGCCCAGTCCCATGAATCTTTCTTGATTGATGGCCACAAAAAATGGTCCATAACTAACTTCACTGAGGCATTGGTTCCTGGGTGTGCCAAGTTGTGAATGTCGTCAAATACCTTTCATCAGAACTGGGGAGTGATGTATAGGCATGGTCTAACCATAGAGATGTCACACCACACCTTAACTGGGCTGCAGGGGGCGTTCAAAAGCTGTAAACGTAGGCCAGTGGATGAGTCCACCAACAAGGACTGCAGCTGCACATCTGAAGCCTGAGCCCTTGGCAATTCAGATTAATCCAACTTTGGACTTATCTCATTAATGTGTGAGAAATAGTCTGCCACAATGTTGTCAGCCCCATGGATATGATGCACATCTGTCAAAAACTGGCATATAAACTCAATATGGCAGGCCTGGCAGGGGAAACATGAATTGCTGATTTTGTAGAAAACTGCCATGAGAGGTTTATGGTCGGTGTATGTGGTGAATGGTCCACCCTCAATCAAAGGGTGGAAGTGCCTAACACTTTCATACATTGTGAGGAGTTCCCTGTCGTATGCACTCCAATGAATTTGACCCCTCTGTAGCTTTTGTCAGAAAAAAACTTAGTGCCTGACAATGACCCTTCACTGTCTGGTGAAGTGCTGCACCTGCTGCAGCTTGGCTTCTATTCACTACTAGGGCTAGCTGAGCTCCTGGTGCGGGATGTGCAAGCCCCACAGAGTCGTGCAGGCTGTTTTTCAGTGCGTTGAAAGCAGAGTCCGTCTTGGGTGTCCATGGGAGAGGGTGCTTGCCAGTTTGGTTGTGTTCGGTCAAGGCATTGTTCAGTGGCATCTGGATAGCTGCTGTTCCAGAGAGGTGGTGACGATAGAAATTTATCATTCCTAAGAATCGTCGGAGATTGTGGTAGTTTTGAGGCTGTGGTAGGGTATGCAACAACTCCAGCTTCTCTGGCAGTGGGAAAATGCCCTGAGCTGACACTTTATAACCCAGGAAGGTCACCATGGGTTCCCCAAACACACACTTGTCCTTGTTAAGTGTTATTCCATGAGCACTAAGTCTGCTTTGCTCCTCGTTTACATGTTTCTGATGTTCAGAAATGTTCTCAGAAAACACCAGAATATTGTCTAGATAAGCAAAACAACATGGTAGCCCTCTTAGCATGCCCATTGGGATCTGATCATAAGCCTTATGGCAATCTAAAACGCTGAATATGGTCGCCCCAGCCAATGAATGAGTGAAATCCTAGATATGTGGCACAGGGTACCTGTCCGCAACAGTTCAGGCATGCAAAGCTCAATAATCACCACATGGGTCCTATGACCCTTTCTTTTTATGGGCAAGGTGCATAGGAGAGAACCATGGACTGTTGGATGGATGTACAGTTCCTTCTTGTAGCATCTCACTGAAAATGGTCTTGGTTTCCTGCAAACGATCAGGTGCAAGTCTGCGTACATGTGAGGAAACTGGTGGGCCTGAAGTTGTATAGATGTGGTGCACCACCTCATGCTTCGCCCTGATCTTTCTTGTTCCACATTGTGGCTTAGGTGTTGCCTTTGTGGTTGAAACAGCGGGAACCTGTTTTTGTGCTGTCCTCTGTTTTGATGTCATTTTGGCCTTCTGCAGATCAGACTCCTTCGTCGCTATGGTGTCCTCCCAGGTGGGTGTGCTGAGGTTGTCTATTCTTGGGCATGCATGAGGGGTCAGATGTCATTTTATTCCTGAGATAACTCATCCATTGGCAGAATGGATGAGGTGTCACTTGTGTAAATCCATGGACAATGCAGAATTTGCCAGGATATCAGCACCTAGAATAGGTTGGTCAATATCAGCCATAACGAAGTTCCAGATGCATTTTTCTGGTAGCCCAAAGTCCACTGCCAATTTTTTCTATCCATATGTGTGGATGACTGAATCATTGACTGCTTTCAAAGTGGTCTGTTGAGCACACTTGTCTGAAGATAAAAAATTTACAGGCAGAGTGATGACATCCAAGCCGGTGTCAACGAAAAACATTATCCTGTAGAGCAATCAGGAACAAAAAGTCTTTATGAAGCTGCATACCTGATAGCTGTGGGTGAAGCGGATCTGCATAATGTAGGCTCTTGCTGAAATGGGGGTGTCCTCCTCCCGTGTGTCTGTGAGTTTAGGTGCAGTTGCTTGCTTATTGTCAAAGTTTTGTGTGTGTGTGTGTGTGTGTGTGTGTGTGTGTGTGTGTGTGTGTGTGTGTTCCTGGTGGTGCAAGCTGGAGGCGTCATGCCAATTGGCTCCGGCAGTGCTCAGCGGGAATTGTTAACTGAGGTGGTTGCGGTGGCAGCCACTGTGGCATGCAAGTCAAGCAGTGAGTGTGCTCTACCATACACAATTAAGGTTAAGCACACCTGCGAAGGTAACTGTTGTTGCCAGAGGTGCAGAAGTAATGTGTCTAAGAACACAGAAGGGTCCACCATAGTACATAAATACAGATGAAAGTCTGAAGGCAGTCTGTCACTGTGTTTCTCATGGCACAGAAGATGTGTTATCCGCTGATCCACAGGTTTTGTGTAACGCGAAATTAACGCTGTCTTGAGGGTGGCGTAAGCTTGTTGTGGTGGAGGTTGCATAATTATACCTGATATCACTGACAAAGCACATTGGTCCAGGTTGCATATCACTAGCATAAACTGTTCAAAATTATCAACTATTTGTTGCTCCATAGGAGCGAACCAAATATCTGGACATTAAGGAACAAAAGGCGGGGGCCAAATTTGTAATCACGATGCAGGTGAGTTGCAAGAGCTGCCGAAGGGAAAGTTCGAAACTCCTGGGAGCGGCATCAAAGTGGGTGATGAAAATGTGAGCACATTTGGTTTGATATCGGGTAAGTACATTTGGTTTGATATCAGCATGTCCTGCAGGCTGGTTGTGCAAGGTAATATCCTGTGGTGGTGGCATGTGAACTGCTGGTACACATGGTTGGAAACTTAACGTCATGGGTGAACTTGGTATGAGATATAGGAATCTGTGGCACTGTGAAGTGAGAGGTTTGCTGCTCCATGTCAAGCTCATTCTTGATATTTTGGATGCCACTGTCGATGTTGCAGAAGAGGTTCTATGCAGACGACATGTCGATACAAGATGGTGCGGAAAATGCATAAAGAAACTTGTCTACTACCACACCACTGTAGTTATGGGGTCACCACTTATGTAGGGGTAATTATACCACATAAAAAAGTCTTAAGTAGATTTTATACTGGAAATAATCACTTTTATTATACTGCACAAACACAATACAAACATACGTTAACACAGGAAATGAAACACTGTTGTTTTCCGCGAAGAACCTCATTCGCAAGGAGAGTGTTTCAGTGTCCTGTCAACTATCTACTTGTCAGTCCCACATACACAAGGCAGAAATCAGTCATGAAACTAATAAATCACATGTGAGACTGGTTGGAAATTGGAGCAGGTGGAAGAAAGGATTGTCTTTCATCAGCTATGTTTACCACATATATCAAGGGCTTGGGAATAGAGACAATGGAAGTAGAGAAGGAAAGGGTAACCATAGGTAGCAGGAAGATCAGCTGCATCAGAAATGCTGGAGACGTGGTACTGCTTGCATATAAAACAATATCTCTTCAGAAAACACTATCAAGGCAGATGAAGGAGTGAAATAGTATGGAATTAAACTCAAGAAAAAGGAAATCAAAGGTATGAGATTGTATAAAAAGAAGGTATGAAAGACAATGTCAAATTGAACATGTTGCACAAGACATATATCTACATCTACATCTACATCTACATGGATACTATGCAAATCACATTTAAGTGCCCGGCTGAGGGTTCATCGAACCACCTTCACAATTCTCTATTATTCCAATCTCTTGTAGTGTGTGGAAAGAACGAACACCTATATCTTTCCATGTGTGCTCTGATTTCCCTTATTTTATTGTGGTGATCATTTCTCCCTATGTAGGTCAGTGTCAACAAAATATTTTCACATTCAAAAGAGAAAGTTGATGATTGGAATTTTTTGAGAAGATTCTCTCGCAACGAAAAATTCCTTTCTTTTAATGATGTCCAGCCCAAATCCTGTATCATTTCTGTGACACTCTCCCACATATTTCGCGATAATACAAAATATGCTGCCCTTCTTTGAACTTTTTTGATGTACTCTGTCAGTCCTATCTAGTAAGGATCCCACATCATGCAGCAGTATTCTAAAAGAGGACGGACAAGCATAGGGTAGGCACCCTCCTTAGTAGATCTGTTACATTTTCTAAGTGTCCTGCCATTAGCATGCAGTCTTTGGTTAGCCTTCCCCACAACATTTTCTATGTGTTCCTTCCAATTTAAGTTGTTTGTAATTGTAATACCTAGGTATTTACTTGAATTTACGGCTATTAGATTAGACTGGTTTATCGTGTAACTGAAGTTTAATGAATTCCTTTTAGCACTCATGCGGATGACCTCACACTTTTCATTATTTAGGGTCAACTGCCAATTTTTGCACCATTCAGATATCTTTTCTAAATTGTTTTACAATTGTTTTGATCTTCTGATGACTTCATTAGTCAATAAATGACAGCATCATCTGCAAACAACCTAAGACGTCTGCTCAGATTGTCTCCCAAAGCGTCTATATAGATAACGAACAGCAAAGGGCCTATAACATTACCTTGGGGAACACCAGAAATCACTTCTGTTTCACTCGATGACTTTCCATCAAGTACTATGAACTGTGACCTCTCTGACATGAAATCACAAATCCAGTCACATAACTGAGATGATATTCCATAAGCATGCAATTTCACTACAAGCCGCTCGTGTGGTACAGTGTCAAAAGATTTCTGGAAATACAGTAATATGGAATCGATCTGAAATCCCTTGTCAATAGCACTCAACACTTCATGTGAATAAAGAGCTAGTTGTGTTTCACAGGAACAATGTTTTCTAAACTCATGTTGACTGTGTGTCAATAGAACAGTTTCCTTCGAGGTAATTCATTGCCATTCAAGTATCATGCTAACTGATAACTCCACAAATGAAAAAGAAATAAGATATAAGATGAAGAATGGTAATGGCAAAATAGACTTTCCAGAAGTGAGACACCTCTTATGCAGCAAATTGGGGTTGGAGTTAGGAAAAGGGATGTTTAAATACTTCATGTAGAGTGTTATTCAGTACAGCTGTGAGAGCTGGCCATTGAAGAAGAGAGAAAGAGACAAAACTGAAGCATTCAAGAAGTATGTTTGGAGCCAAATGCAGAAAATGAAATGGGTGAACAAGAGTGAAGAACTGTAATGCATAGAGGAGAAAAGATCTCTTCAAAACATGGAAACTGGAAAAGGATTTGAGAAAGACAACAGTGGTGTCAGGAACCTGCTAACAGGAAAAACACTCTATGATGATGATGATGATGATGATGATGATGATGATGATGATGTCATCCCTGGGAAGATAGTGTAAGTGATGTCTGATTGGTTTTTGCTGAATGTTTCTGACTTAATGAAACAAAACTTGATTTCATCTAGTTTCACCTTACCAATCACAAATCACCTAAAACTACTTCTAGGATGGCACCATGGCCTCAAAAAACTGAAGAATGATATTGTTTTCACTATGACTGTGCAAGTAATGTTCCATCATTCTTTACTTTAAAATTATATAAAACTCCAAGTGAAAGATTCCTTGGTGCCTAGAGGGGAGGGGGGGGGAGGGAGGGAGGGAGGGAGGGAGGGAGGGAGGGGGGGAGGGAGGGAGGGAGGGAGGGGGAGAGGGAGTGGGGGAGAGAGAGAGAGAGAGAGAGAATGGAACTCAAATGAAAACAAAAATGGCTTTAAATGATACCTTTGTGGTCTGGTTTACACACAGAGGCATCATGCCACATGATAAGCTGGTGATTGTAGTGACATATTCTGTAAAATTCCTCTCCTGGAAGACTACTTCCTGAGAGTGTTCATCAAGAATGTCTAATATTATTCCTCTTGCATAATGGCAGCTAAAAAGAGATAGAAATATTGGCAGTTATAATGCTGTACAACGTACCCACAGGCCCAAATGCACAAATATTTTTTACTTACAGTTTCACATAAACACAGTTTTTTTTGTCCATTGCCTTTCTGGTGTTATAACAACAATCAAGTGGGTCACTTTGGAGTTGATCCAGTCATCATGAGTAAGGTCATCCTTCCTATGAGATCATGACTCGGGGTTGTCTGACTTGTGAGATGGAGGGCTCTCAGAGAAACATTCAGTGAACAGAACTCTCATGTTCTGAGTCACCAACCAGAGCATATGCTTAATGGCTTAGTCATCAGAATTAAATTTTTGTCTTCCCTTCATGGCTGAGATGGGACTGGAGCAAGTGGAGTTACCTTCTCTCACCTCCCTGGCAATCTCCATTATGTAATCCCCATCAGAAAATAAACATATATAATTTCTTTTTCCTAACATAGATTTTTTTCTTGCAGGAACATGCTACTCTGAAATTGTAACTATGCCCCAGCCCCTATCCCTTTTTAATTGCCATTGTGGAGGGGAAAGTATATTATACATTCTTGATGAACTCTCTCAGGAATTAGTCTTACAAGGAAACTTGGAGAGAAATTTCACTGAATATTGTTAATAAAGAGGTCATTAGAGATGTAGAAAGGTGAGTGCTATCAGGGTATTTGCTTTAAGCAATTACGAAAAATTATGGGGACCTAAATATGGGTGGTTGGGCATTGATTTTAAAAACGCTCCTGATTCCATTCAGTGATCAATAGGACTATCTTACTGAGCACACTCAATAAGAATCCATACTGTGTGACTCTTTCCTTGGACTTTGGAGGGGATCAAACATAATTACACACTAATAGTATTTATGACAAAGAAAAAAAAGTGTTTCAGGTGAAGACATGATGTTGATGTAGACAGTTGTAATATAAATTTAAATATAAACCTCACATGAATATATTAGTCTAGTACAGGTGCAGGGTGGAGTTCTGTGTTTCACTGCAAAAGCCCTTAATGAATTGCTCACATAGGTAACAGCAGAAACTGGAAATGCCCGTAAATACAGAAGTAAATTATGAAGTAGGAGATGAGGTACTGGTGGAAGTAAAGCTGTGAGGATGGGGCGTGAGTCATGCTGGGGTAGCTCAGATGGTAGAGCACTTGCCCATGAAAGGCAAAGGTCCCGATTTCTACTCTCGGTCCAGCACACAGTTTTAATCTGCCAGGAAGTTTCTTATTTCATAAGGAGCTGTTGAGTAAATCACAACAGCTATGAGAGTAAATTAAAATATTATAATGTCTTAGGAGATTCTGCAAAATGGTTCACATCATATCCACTGAGGGGGGAAATGAAGAGTATTAATAGAAAAGAGTCATCCATTAAGCAAACATCTTCATTTGAATGTGAACTAATTACATGTTGGATCCTTAAGTTTCCATCCATATTAAGATTTTTCAAGAGCCTTATTACCAATTGTTAACTTATTGTTTACACATGAGAAGAAACATTGAAATAAACAACAAATGAAATATAGTTTCATAATGAGTTGCTATTGATACTTTCATGGGTATTAACAACTGATTATAGCCAATTAATTCCCATTTAACTATGAAAAGACTCATTATACATAGCTCAAAGCTTCAAGTAGATTCCATTCAACATAAATATGAGCACATGTAGGGAGAAGATGTTCACATGAAAAGCTACTTTGTATTTAAACAATGCAACTAATTCTTATGGAAGGAGTAAGCAAGAGAGCTGCTGAAATGTTAAGAACTGCATTATGGAATACACAGCTGTAATGGTACATTTTACTACAGATGAGCAATTTTGGTCTATGATCAGACCATTATTGGGTCTATGCATTAACATAACTGGAATAACAGTCAACAGGTGTACATTGTTCCAACACTAATATTAGCTGTGTATACATGACACTATGTCCATTGAACCCCATTGACACTTCATTGTGTGGTATTCTTATGCACTTGAGAAACTGAAATTGATTGTCTCTAATAAAATATGCTGTTACAGGTGTGTATTGCATAATGCAGTTCTTACCATTCATTAAACCTATGCACCACCACCTCTATAAAATAAACGTTGACATGCCTAACACATCTTTGTTTGTGATGTGAGTATTGTCAGACAGTGGCAATGTAAACAAAAAGTAAATTTGGCTGACTTTTATTCCATAATATCAACTAGTATCATATTTTGAGGTAGCTCAAGTGTAACATGCATTATTTATCATACCATTTTATGGTCACCTTGGAGAAGATAGTTCAATGAACAGCACAGAGCTTGGATGGCATGTACAGGTACAGCTACCCATGCAGCTTCAACACAATACCACAGTTCATCAAGAGTAGTGACTAGTGTATTGTGACGAGCCAGTTGCTCGGCCACCATTGATCAGGTGTTTTCAATTGGTGAGAGATCTGGAGAATGTGCTGGCCAGGGCAGCAGTTGAACATTTTCTGTATCCAGAAAGGCCCTTACAGGACCTGCAACATACGGTCGTGCAATATCCAGCTGAAATGTAGGGTTTCCCAGGGGTCAAATGAAGGGTAGAGCCACAGGTCGTAACACATCTGAAATGTAATGTCCACTGTTCAAAGTGCCGTCAGTGTGAACAAGAGGTGACTGAGACGTGTAACCATTGGCATTCCATACCATCACGCCCAGTGATATGCCAGTATGGTGATGACAAATACATGCTTTCAATGCGCATTCAGCGCGATGTCGCCAAACATGGATGTGACCATCATGAGCCTGTTAACAGAACCTGGATTCATCTGAAAAAATAACGTTTTGCCATTTGTGCGCCCAGGTTACTCATTGAGTACACCATTGCAGGCACTCCTGTCTGTGATGCAGTGTCAAGGGTAACCACAGCCATGGTCTCTGAGCTGATAGTCCATGCTGCTGCAAACATCGTCAAACTGTTCATGAAGATGGTTGTTGTCTTGCAAACATCCCCATCTGTTGACTCAGGGATCAAGATGTGGCTGCATAATCCATTACAGCCATACGGATAAGATGCCCGTCATCTCGACTGCTAGTGATATGAGAGCATTGGGATCCAGCACGGCATTCCGTATTACCCTCCTGAAGCCACTGATTCAATATTCTACTAACAGTCGACCAACACGAGCAGCAATGTCGTGATACGATAAAGCGATAGGCTACAATCCCACCTTTATCAAAGTCAGAAACGTGATGGTACACATTTCTCCTCCTTACATGAGGCATCACAACAATGTTTCACCAAGCAACGCCGGTCAACTGCTGTTTGTGTATGAGAAATCGGTTGGAAACTTTCCTCATGTCAGCATGTTGTAGGTGTTGCTCTGAAAAGCTAATCATTTGCATATCACAGCATCTTCTTCCTGTCAGTTACATTTCGCATCTGTAGCACGTCATCTTCATGGTGTAGCAATTTCAATGGCCAGTGGTGTATTAGCCACTGCTTCTCAATCTGTCTGACAATGATATTCATCTTGGGTCTACAGCCAGATTGAGCAGCTGGGTCAAGCTTCCCATTTGTATTTTCCAGTACTCTATTTATGGAAGGTTTTAAAGACAGGGTGCTTTGGACATCATTTCTAAAACCTTCCTGATTTTGGAGGTACGTTGATGATAGATTTATGGTATGACCACATGGAGCAGTTGCTCTGAACCATTTCTTGGATCATTTTTATTGCCTTCATGATGGAAGCCAAAAGAGATGGAAATCTTTCATTTCTAAATTTAGTGGTTTATAGAAAGGACAATGAGGCAGTGGGACAAAGTGTTTATATAAAACAGATGCATGCAGAATGGCATGTGGAGTAGAGTGACATTATACTGAGTGCACTATCCAAAAATTACCTCGAGGAATTAAACAGAGAACCGACTCCTGGAGATAACATCTTGGACCTACTGATAGCAAACAGACCCAAACTTTTTGACTCTGTAAGCGCAGAACAGGGAATCAGTGATCATAAGGCCATTGCAGCATCCCTGAATATGGAAATAAATAGGAATATAAAAAAAGGGAGGAAGGTTTATCTGTTTAGCAAGAGTAATAGAAGGCAGATTTCAGACTACCTTACAGATCAAAATGAAAATTTCTGTTCTGACACTGACAATGTTGAGTGTTTATGGAAAAAGTTCAAGGCAATCGTAAAATGCCTTTAAGACAGGTATGTGCCAAGTAAAACTGTGAAGGACGGGAAAAACCCACCATGGTTCAACAACAAAGTTAGGAAACTACTGCGAAAGCAAAGAGAGCTTCACTGCAAGTTTAAATGCAGCCAAAACCTCTCAGACAAACAGAAGCTAAACGATGTCAAAGTTAGCGTAAGGAGGACCATGCGTGAAGTGTTCAGTGAATTCAAAAGTGAAATTCTATGTACCAACTTGACAGGAAATCCTAGGAAGTTCTGGTCTTACGTTAAATCAGTAAGTGGCTCAACACAGCATATCAAGACACTCTGAGATGATGATGGCATTGAAACAGAGGATGACACACGTAAAGCTGAAATACTAAACATCTTTTTCCAAAGCTGTTTCACAGAGGAAGACCACACTGCAGTTCCTTCTCTAAATCCTCACACAAACGAAAAAATGGCTGACATCAAAATAAGTGTCCAAGGAATAGAAAAGCAACTGAAATCACTCAACAGAGGAAATCCCACTGGACCAGACGGGATACCAATTCGATTCTACACAGAGTACGTGAAAGAACTTGCCCCCCTTCTATCAGCCATGTACCGCAAGTCTCTAGAGGAATGGAAGGTTCCAAATGACTGGAAAAGAGCACAGGTAGTCCCAGTCTTCAAGAAGGTTCATCGAGCAGATGCGCAAAACTATAGACCAATATCTCTGACATCAATCTGTTGTAGAATTTTAGAACATGTTTTTTGCTTGCGTATCATGTCATTTCTGGAAACCCAGAATCTACTCTGTAGGAATCAACATGGATTCCGGAAACAGTGATCGTGTGAGACCCAGCTTGCTTTATTTGTTCATGTGACCCAGAAAATATTAGATACAGGCTCCCAGGTAGATGCCATTTTCCTTGACTTACGGAAGGCGTTCGATACAGTTCCGCACTGTCGCCTGATAAACAAAGTAAGAGCCTATGGAATATCAGACCAGCTGTGTGGCTGGATTGAAGAGTTTTTAGCAAACATAACACAGCATGTTGTTCTCAATGGAGAGACGTTTACAGACGTTAAAGTAACTTCTGGCGTGCCACAGGGGAGTGTTATGGCACCATTGCTTTTCACAATATATATAAATGACCTAGTAGATAGTGTTGGATGTTCCATGCAGCTTTTTGCGGATGATGCTGTAGTATACAGAGAAGTTACAGCATTAGAAAATTGCAGCGAAATGCAGGAAGATCTGCAGCGGACAGGCACTTGGTGCAGGGAGTGACAATTGACCCTTAACATAGGCAAATGTAATGTATTGTGAATACATAGAAAGAAGGATCCTTTATTGTATGATTATATGATAGCGGAACAAACACTGGTTGGTTCAAATGGCTCTGAGCACTATGGGACTCAACTGCTGTGGTCATAAGTCCCCTAGAACTTAGAACTACTTAAACCTAACTAACCTAAGGACAGCACACAACACCCAGCCATCACGAGGCAGAGAAAATCCCTGACCCCGCCGGGAATCGAACCCGGGAACCCGGGCATGGGAAGCGAGAATGCTACCGCACGACCACGAGATGCGGGCCACAAACACTGGTAGCAGTTACTTCTGTAAGACATCTGGGAGTATGCGTGTGGAACAATTTGAAGTGGAATGATCATATAAAATTAATTGTTGGTAAGGCAGGTGCCAGACTGAGATTCATTTGGAGAGCCCTTAGAAAATGTAGTCCATCAACAAAGGAGGTGGCTTACAAAAACACTCGTTCGACCTATACTTGAGTATTGCTCATAAGTGTGGGATCCATACCAGTTCGGGTTAACAGAGGAGATAGAGAAGATCCAAAGAAGAGTGGCTCGTTTCATCACAGGGTTATGTGGTAACCGTGATAGCGTTACGGAGATGTTTAGCAAACTCAAGTGGCAGACTCTGCAAGAGAGGCACTCTGCATTGTGGTGTAGCTTGGTGTCCAGGTTTCGAGAGGCTGAATTTCTGGATGAGGTATTGAATATATTGCTTCCCCCTACTTATACCTCCTGAGGAGGTCATAAATGTAAAATCAGAGAGATTCGAGCGCGCACGGAGGCTTTCCGGCAGTCGTTCTTCCCGCGAACCATATGCGACTGGAACAGGAAAGGGAGGTAATGACAGTGGCATGTACAGTGCCCTCCGCCACACACCATTGGGTGGCTTGTGGAGTATAAATGTAGATGTAGATGTAGAACTGGGTAATTTTTATGTTAGAGGGTTCACAAAACAACGAATAGGGTTTTACTCTCAAATGGTGCAGGTCAAACACTGAGCAAGAATTGACATCGGAACCATAGGTATTATAGTAGTAAATTTTTGTAGCTGTGTTGGGTAAGAGCCAGAGCTACAGGCACAAATGGAAAGTACTGGAGCAGAAATCATTATAGGTACAGAAAGCTGACTAAAGCTAGAGATAAGTTCAGCTGAAAATTTTACAAAGAACCTGATGATATTCAGAAAAGATAGCTGAACTACAGCTGGTGATGTCACATTTCTTGCTGTTAGATGTGGACTATATTGTAGCAAAACTGAAGTAAATAGTTTGTTTGTGTTCGTATGGGCTGGGTGATGTCCTTGACATCTAGAAAAAAATTTGTAATTTCTTCCTTTTACTAACCTTCTGATTCAGATGATACAGTTGCTGAATAGTTCATAGAAGACTTGAGTGTTATTTGAAATAGGTACCGCACTCATACAACTGTACTTGGTGGTGACAACAATCAACCCACAATATGATGGCGAAAATACATGTTTAAAATCAGTGTTAGCCATAAAACATTGTTTGAAATTTCTCTGAGGTTTATTTTGAACAATTAGTTCAGAAGCCCACTAGAAGTTTAAATGGTTGTGGAAACATTTTAAACCTCTTAGCAACAAATAATCATGAGCAAATAGGGAGCATTATGACAGATACAGAGATTAGTGACCACAAAGTTGTTGTACTGAGACCGAATGCCATAACATTCAAACTCACCAAAAATAGTGCAGAATGTATCTACTTTAAAAAAAGATAAAAATTTGCTTGACACCTTCCTAAGTGACAGCCTCCATACCTTCTGAACTAACTATGGAAGTGTCAGTCAGACGTGGCTCAAATCCAGAGAAACAGTATTGACAGCAGCGATGAGATTTATACCAAGTAAATTATTAAGATATGAAACTGACCCCACCCATGGCCCACAGGACAGGTCTGAACACTGTTGCAGAAGCAAAGAAAGAACCATGCCAATTTAAATGAAACAAAAATCACCAAGATTGGTGATGTTTTTCAGAAGCTAAAAATTTAGAGTGAACATCAATGCAAAATGCTTTCAACAGTATCCACAATGAAACTCTGTATTGAAATCTGACAGAAAAGGTACAAAGAGATTCTGTTTGCAAGTGAAGCACATCAGTGGCAAGACACAAGCAATACTTTCACTGCATGACAGTGACGGTAATATTACCAATGACAATGCCACTAAAGTGGAGTTACTAATTACCATTTTTTCTAAATTTCTTCACCAAATAGGACAAAGTAAATATTTCAACATTTGAATTAATAACTGCTGCCAACATGAGTGACTTAGATGTAGCAATCCTCTGTGTAGCACAGCAGTGTAAACCTCTTAATAAAGGCAAGTTTCCTGGTCCAAGATGTATAGTAATTAGATTCCTTCCAGCGTATGCTGGTATAATACCTCCATACTTAACCATGCACAGCTGCTCATTTGCCAAAAGATCCATACCTAATGACTGGATAGTTGCACAGGTCACACCATTAGGCAAAAAAGAAAGCAGGAGTGACCCAACAAATTACAGACCCATGTTGTATGATTTTGAAAGTCACACTTTTTATATACTCAAGCAGCTGGTTTGATTGCTTCAGGGTACACTGAATCTGACAGGTTGGCTGTGGGCTGGTGTGAATGCTTGTTGGGGTGACAACAGTCAGACGTACTATGACATGAGAGCTGTGCACAAGTAAAGGTGGCTAGAAAGCCACAAGGCCCAGCAGTCATCAGGGTTTTCCCAGGTGGAAGGAGATGTGTTCTGGCAGACTGGTCATGGATTGAGCTGAGATTGAGGGGTCTGTGACTTTGAATATCATTGCTAATATAATTTTAATGAAGATACATAAAATGCCTTACAAGCCTCTAGAAAAAACTAATGATAGCTTTGGATCTGCAGCAATGAGATGAGCCCATTTAACATATATCCATGTCTGAAGCTGTAATAGTAAAAAAGTTATTAAAATTATTGATACAACAGATGAAATAGAATTTTGCTAGCAAAATAATGAACAGGTTATTTTTATAATTTAATAAATCTAAAAAAATGTTATAAACAGTTGAATTTAATAATGTAAATAATACCATAACTATGGAGTCCTCAACATCAACAAAAACTCTGCATTTTTTTTTAAATGTTGCAGCAAACTTTTGATGCATATTTAATTACATTTCTTACTAATAAAATAGACCAAGTCAATGTTTTGACTTGAGTGCCAGATGTGATGATTTATATGATTGAAGTCTGTCTAAAATTCTTGAAATAATGCTCAAGCAATTTTATTATAAGGCCGTTGTGTTTTTGTAAGATGTAAGATATCTTGTAATGTGTTTCATAGAGATGCTGTTGGAGATGGTAATGGTTGAATAACTGTTGCTCTTGTCAAGCATATTTCTGTTGAAATGGTGGGTCTCAAAAGTTTCAATGAGAGAAATGTGATTATATATAAAACTTTTCACATTTCTGAATTTGCCAATAAAGACTTTGAGGAATTTATGTTTCAGAGTGAGGCTTCACTGCTGTTGTTTTCTCACAACAGGAGGAGAGTTGGTCCAGCTGAGAGTGTTTCTTATTGGGTGAAGGGTCATGGTACTACTGAAGAATTTAGGTTAATTAGAGATGTAACACTGTATTATCATTATTAATAAAGGTTAGTGTCAAAAACAAAAACAACACATTGATACTGAAAAAATCCGAGAAGTGTTTCTCCTTGGTGCTGTAGCTCTCTGTGCAGCCTTTGGTCAGTCACAGTTTGTCCATGGGTGATTCACTAACTGCTAGTAGATGGTTTTGAATGGACGTTATTACACTCAGTTGTTGGGCTATAGAGCAATGATGTATAGCAGCCACCCGTATTGATGAAAGTGAGCCACATTCAAATTTAATGGCTGTACATTGCCTGAACTCTGTCGGAATTTACTGCTGCATTGTAATTGTTTGCATACAAATGGGCACACAATGTGAGTAGGAATATTGTTGCTGCCAGTAACATTTTGATTGGGTCCGCATGTCCTGAACTGGACTGCATTTCCATTCTACTGTGAATTATTTCAAGACTGGTTATCCCAGTATCCAAGCCATGGTAGTGAGCAGTTAGCATGGGGGCTCATGAGTTTCTTTATAATGTGACAGTGGCAAAAGAAACAGCAACAATAGCACAATTAGTGCATATGATAGGCCTAATTGTGCATGTTAGTAATGGCAGCAGCAGCAGACATAGGCTACACAGAATGTCACCAGTACAGTAGTTCATGAGGGCTAAGTCTTCAGACTAAAAATGTGGCGTCTTCACAGTGTCACACATGCATGGCATCACAATGGCACTAGGTAGCATAAGTGGCATCTTCACAGCATGTCACATGTGGGTGGCATCACATTGGTATGAAGCAGCACAAATGGTGGTTTCATACAGCATCATACAAGGCAGATAGCAGTGCAGATTGCAGGTGGTACTGCCTTGGCATCAGACCAAATGCAGAGCAGCAGAGGTGGCGTAGGTCAGTGGGATAACGCAAGTTAAGTACAGTCACTGTATTCTGATCATCAGCTATGGCTGATGAAATTAATAATTTGCAAAGTGCCTATGGATTAGAGGGCCTGGGGAGTGATATTAGTTGTGTTAGCATGCCAGAGAGAGGGGAAAAATAGGATGGGTGCCAGGAAGTGATCTGAATGCATTTTTGTAAACATTGAGTAAGAAATTAGAAAAGATAGACTCATAATTTTGAAGTATAAAATTTGAGATAGTTGGAGACATAGATTCAAAAATGGAGAGTAAAACTGAGAATATGAAAACTGAAATAATTGGGAATATAGATTCACAATTAGGTGAAATGGAATTGATGATAAGTACAGCAAGTGGAAAGTTCGATCAGCTAGATATTAAATTCACTGAGCTCATAAATAAAGTTGAAAATGATGTTAAAATTGTCAAGGGAGTTAATCACAGAGTGTATGAGGTTGAAAAGGGATTCATAGCCAAGGTGGCAACCATGGAATGACATCTTACAGCACAAGAGCAGAAGTGTATAAATTATAAATTACAAACAAATGCAGAGTTTGTATCAATGAATGTAGGCATTGCTGAATATTATAAAAGTATAGGTGGAAAGCTGTAAGAGGAAGTTAGCAAGAGAGAATATCAGATAAATTTATTGAAGGAATTAATAAGAAGTGTAGCAGCTCAGCAAGGGAATTATTTAATGATGGGGCATCCGATGGGGCAAAAATTGTGTACAAAACCATTCAGTGGAGAGGCTATGTGGCATGCAGTGGACTTCTTGCTTGCATGTAAGGATAATGTTTTCACTGGCATGAGCGAGATGGCTGAAATTAAATTTGTAAGGAGGCAATTCGAAGGGGAGCTCAACATAAGGGCATAGAAATCTGTTGACTTCGGGCCTTTTGAAACGATGTGCTTCAAAAAGTACTGTGGGCAAGCTAAACAAGTAAAATTACAAAATATGTCTTTGAATGGGTCAGGATATAAGAGTGGTAAGGAGGGTATGTGGGGAATTTTGTTCAAGAGATGCCATTAATTCGTACAGAAATCTCTGCATTAAAAGAGGAGACTTCCAGAAACATTGTAGTGGGAACTCATCCACAGCCCTACTGATTTTGTAGAGGAATTTGTGAATTCCATAGAAAACACAGACAGGGATCTGCATTACATATCAAAATTTGTTGAGCAGAGGGATGGCAATGGAAATCATAACACAGCTAATTACAATATAATTCAACAGAAATCACAGGAAAGGGGGGAGAGATGATAGGAGTGCACATAATAATTACTACATGAACTGAAGTGAGAGCAGCAGAGTGAGAAAGGCAACTATAACTAGAGAAGGGAGATGTTTGAACAGAGGAGAGAGGCAGGAAGGCAAGGACCAAGACAAGAGGGTGCATAGGGTGCAAATTCTCATGGCAGACACTCAGGAAACTAACTGGAGCCTCACTCAAGGTAAACAGGGGAGATAATAAATCTGCAAAGAATAGGGACAGATAGGGTTATAATAGGCAGGAGAGTTACAGTGAGAAACAGAGGAGATAAGTGGCTATATGCAACTTGGATGCAATTATAGGAAATGAGAACACATGGGGCGGTTTTAATAACTACAGTTACTGAAGCAGGAGGAACAATGTTAATAATACATGCAATGTAAATAAATGTAACAATCATGATTCCAGCCATTATGTTGGAGAATTGTTTCCTATAGATAAAATGGTTGAACTGGGATATAGTGAAGAAAATACTCTGGGTTTCTCTTCAATGAAGATTGCTGAGGTATTTGAAACAAAGGCAGTTGTTATGCCAGACGTACAAACAACTGTTGATATGTAAATGAGGGGCAAAGCAACAAAGCAAACAACATTGAAATTATTGGTAATCAGGTTATGCATGTGGTAGCTATAGAGATGAATAATAATGGGAGCTCTTAGAACATTAATGTATGAGAACCTGCTCAACATGGAGCATGCACTGGTATTGATAATTCTGATAATGTGCCAGTACCAGTGGTGCACATGGTGATGAAGCAGTAGGTAATGATGTATATGTATATGTATACCAGTGGGTGCATCTAATACTGTTGTGTGTGATAATCATGAATTAGTGAGTGACGTTAACTGCAGTAATGGAAACATGGTTGAGTTTGGCCTGAGGGACAAGTTAATACACATGTTTCTATGGAAAGTAGTCAGATGCGTCTGGATAAGAATATTAGCACTGGTTGGGCAGAGAAAGAGGAAGCTGAGTATAATATTAATGACTGGGTACCTTATGCTATAACCCATATATTAAAATTCCTGAGGAATGGGAAAATTTAAAATTTAAAGTGGCAAGGAAAATTGAAGAATCAAGGGGTGAACAGGATATGAGGGAAGTGATTAATGATTTGTTTAAGGAAGATGCTGAAATCAAATATGGGGCTGTGCATGAAAGTGTTTCTATATACTGGGCAAAGAGAGCAGGGAAGAAATTGAAGGAGATCTGTTGGAAGAAACTGAATTAAAGAGGGTAGTCATTGAGAAAGTAATTCATAAAGCCCTACGCATGTAAATGGTATAGAAAATTTGGGATATGTAATTTTACAAGCAGCTGGTTCGATTTCCACAAGACAGACTCAATCTGACAGGTTTTCTCTGGGTCACTGTGAATGTTTGTTGGGGCAGCCAGCTGTCAGACGGTCTGTGAAAAGTGAGCTGAGCATAAGTAAAGGCAGCTAACAAGCCACAAGGCCCAATGGTCATCTGGGTTTTCCCAGGTGGAAATAGATGTGTTCTGGCAGCATGACCATAACATGAGCTAAGATGAAGGGGTCTGTTAAATGGAAAATCATCATTATATACTTTTAATGAAAATATGTAAAAAGCCTTACAAGGTAGCTAGAAAGAAACCAATGACAGCTGTGGAACCACAGCAATGAGGTAAGCTCATTGAACATAAATCCATACCTGAAACTGTAATAGTTAAAAAGTTATTAATATTATTGGTTATAATAAACTGTAACAACTGAACCCATCACAAAAGTCACACATATGACACACGATATGAAAGAGGATAATGCCAGGAATATAGTTAATAAATTATTTTTCTAATTAAACAAATATACAAAAATGTTATAAACAATGGAATTTGCTTATGTAAATAGTGCCACATCTACGCCATCTTTGACAGAGTCACAAATCATCTTATCAGCATGGGTTTCCTTCTTGAACATTATGAAGTACCTCAAGGAAAATGATCAGAAAAAATAATTCTTGTGAAACACAACTAGCTTTTTAGTCTCATGAAGTAATGAGTGCTACCTACTGGGGATCTCAAATTGGTTCCCAATTTTTAAATTTGCAGAAGGTTTACCATACCATTCCTCTCAAGAAGATTCCAATCAAATTGTGTACCTATAGAGTATCATAACAGTTGTGCAACTTAATTCATGATTTCCTGTCAGATAGGTCACTGTTCATAGTAAATAACAGTACATCACTGAGTAAAACAGAGGTGACATCTGGCATTCGCCAAGGAAGTATTATAGGACCTCTGCCATTCCTAATCTACATGAACTATTTAGAAGGTAATCTGAGCAAATGATGCTGCCATTTACCATCTAGTAAACTCATCAAAAGATCAAAACCAATTGCAAACTGGTTTAGACAAGATATTTGTACGATGTAAAATTTGACAATTGGCCCCAAATAATGAAAAGGACGAGGTCATCCACATGAGTACTAAAAGGAATCCATTACATTTTAGTTACACAATAAACCACACAAATCTAAAGGCTGTCTATCTAACTAAATACCCACAAATTACAATTATTAACAGCCATCACTTAGATAATGTTCTGGGGAAGGCAAACCAAAGTCTACATTCTTACTGCCAGAACACTGAGAACATACAACAGGGCCACTGAAGAGACTGCCTACACTACAATTGTCCATCCTGTTCTAGAGTACTGCTGTGCAGTATGGGATCCTTACATGATAGGATCGATAGAGGACATCGAAAAGATTAGATTAGATTAGTACTTGTTCCACAGATCATGAATACGACACTTCGTAATGATGTGGAACATGTCAGGTTAATAAAAGGTATCTATACAAGATATTACATCACACAAAATATTACATGACACTTAATTTTTTGTGTGTGTGTGTGGGGGGGGGGGGGGGGGTTGGGGAAATTATCCACTTACTATATCCAAAAATTCATCTAATGAGTAGAAGGAGTTGCCATTAAGAAATTCTTTTAATTTCCTTTTAAATGCTATATGGCTATCTGTCAGACTTTTGATGCTGTTAGGTAAGTGACCAAAGACTTGTGTGGCAACATAATTTACCCCCTTCTGAGCCAAAGTTAGATTTAACCTTGAGTTTTCAAGATCATCCTTTCTCCTAGTGTTGTAGCAATGTACACTGCTATTACTTTTGAACTCTTTCAGATTGTTAATAACAAATTTCATAAGTGAATACATATATTGTGAGGCAACAGTGAAGATCTCTAGCTCTTTAAATAAGTGTCTGCAGGATGATCTTGGATGAGCTCCAGCAATTATTCTGATTACATGTTTTTGTGCAATGAACACTCTTTTACTCAATGATGAGTAACCCCAGAATATGATGCCATACGAAAGCAGAGAATGAAAATAGGCATGGTAAGCTAATTTACTGAGATGTATATCGCCAAAATTTGCAATGACACTAATAACACAAGTAGCTGAACTCAAATGTTTCAGCAGATCTTTAGTGTGTTTTTTTCCAGTTAAACCCCTCATCAATGCGTACACCTAGAAATTTGGAATATTCTACCTTAGCTACCGACTGATCGAAGTCTATATTTATTAATGGTGTCATTCCATTTACTGTGTGGAACAGTATGTACTGTGTTTTGTCAAAGTTTAATGAGAGCCCATTTGCAGAGAACCACTTAATGATTTTCTGAAAAAACATCTTTTACAATTTCACCAGTTAATTCTCGTCTGTTGCATGTGATAGCTATACTTGTATCATCGGCAAAAAATACCAGCTTTACATCTTCGTGAATATAGAATGGCAAGCCATTAATATATATTAAGAACAGCAGAGGACTCAAGACCAAACCTTACAGCACCCCTTTCTTGATTGTTCCCCACTTTGAGAAATCACCAGTTTTTTGTATATTATGTGAACTGCTTATTTCAACTTTCTGCACTCTTCCAGTTAGGTACGATTTAGACCATTTGAGTGATGTCCCCTTTAAACCACAGTACTTGAGCTTATCTAGAAGTATTCCATGATTTACACAGTCAAAAGCCTTTGAGAAATCACAAAAAATCTCAACGGGTGACTTCCGGTTACTAAGAGCATTTAATATTTCATTAGTGGAAGTATATATAGCATTTTCTGTTGAAAAACCTTTCTGGAAACCAAACTGACATTTTGTTACAACTTTACTTTTACAAAGGTGTGAAGCTACTCTACAATACATTACTTTTTCAAGAACTTTGGATAAGGCAGTCAGAAGAGAGACTGGGTGGTAGTTGTTGACTTCAGACGTATCCCTTTTTTTATGCAGTGGTTTAACAATGGCATACTTCAGTCTATCTGGTAAAATACCCTGCTTCAGACAGCTATTACATATGTGACTAAGACTCCCACTTATCTCTTGGGAACAAGCTTTTATTATCCTGCTGGAAATGCCATCAATTCCATGTGAGCTTTAATTCTTGAGAGAGTTTATTATCTTCCTAATTTCAGAAGGAGAGGTGGAATTTCAATTGTCTCAAATGGTGTGGGTAAGGCCTCTTCCATTAATTGCCTTGCTCCTTCTGATGAACATTTAGATCCTATTTTCTCTACAACATTTAAAAAATGATTATTCAAAATGTTTTCAACTTCCGGCTTGTTGTTTGTCAAGTTTCCATTTGCTTTGATGGTAATGCTGTCATCCTATAGTCTTGGTTGCCCTGTCTCCATTGTAATAATATTCCAAATTGTTTTGATATTGTTATCAAAGGTATTAATCTCAGACATGATGCACATGTTTCTGTACTTTTTAATAACATTTCTTAATTTAGCACAGTAGTTTTTATAATATTTGGCTGTTTCTGGGTCATTACTCTTTCTTGTTGTTAGATACAGTTCCCTTTTGTGGTTACTAGATTTTTTATTCCTTTAGTAAGCCAAGGTTTTTTGCATGGTTTCTTATAATTGGATTTAACTACTTTCTTGGGGAAACAGTTTTCAAATACTCTTACAAGTGTATCATGAAATACTTTATATTTTAAATTAGCATCAGGTTCCTTGTACACCTCATCCCAGTCTAACTGCTGAAGATTTTCTCTGAAATTTCTAATTGTTGAGTCATTAATTGAACGCACAACTTTGGAGGGTAGTTTTGAATTACTGAATGGAGCTATGTCATATACTGTAACTAGCTGAGCACAATGATCAGAAAGGCCATTCTCAATGGGACAAGAATTTATGTTTTTAAACTTATCTTGGTCTATAAAAGTGTTATCTATCAATGTGCTGCTCTCCTTTACTACCTGAGTAGGAAAATTAATGACAGATGTCAAATTGAAAGACCCGAGCAAGACTTCCAGGTCATTCTTCCTATTACACCCTTTCAGTGAATCAACACTGAAGTCCCCACAAATAATAATTTGCTTTCCCCTATCTGACAGATAGCAGAACAAGGCTTCCAAGTTTTCCAGGAATAAATGAAAATTTCCTAAAGGGGGCCTATATATTGTTACAATTATAAAAGAGCCCTCCTTCAGTTTAAGTTGACAGGCAAATGCTTCTATATGTTGCTCTGGACAAAACTTTTTTGTATCTAAGCTTTTTACACAGTGATAACTTTTGACATATATGGCAACTCCTCCTCTCAGTTTATTCTCTCTACTCATATGTGCAGCTAGTTTATAACCACCGACATTTACCTTTTCCATATCAGACACAATGTGATGCTCAGACAGGCATAGTATATCTATTACATTATCAGATTCAATGTCATCTAAACAAACCAGGAGTTCATCTACTTTATTCTTCAATCCCGGAATATTTTGGTGAAAAATGGTAACATTTTTTACTTTACTTTTGTGAGAACCTACTTTTTTCTTTAATCCACCAATATTTTGGTTAAATATGGTAAGATTATTATTTAATTTACTGTTGTGAGAATCTTGTGATGTTTGGACCTCTTTAGCACCTGCCTGCCTGAACTTCTCATTCGACACTGATATTAGTCTTAAAAAGAGGTACATCCATGAGTACTAGTGACGCCCTTATGGATTTTACTAGCAACCCTGCCAGTTTACCCTTCCCTTTTCTATTGAGGTGTAGGCCATGTCTTTTGAAATCCCCCCTACCAATAGCCTTGATAGGAACCAATCCAATGTCTGACAGAGTGGCCACCCTGTGCAACTGATCCAACTCCATATTTACTCTCCTGACAGAGCGGTTCAACTGGGGCTGATCATGCTGCATGAAAGCAGGCAGCAGCCCAACATTGGTATGGGTTGTTGCAGAGGTTATTTTCACCAGGTCACACTCAATACTGTAGCCCTGATCACTGTCAATACCGTTTCCCGCTCCACCCACTATCACCACATGATCTTGCTTTGAGAAACCCTTGCACAAGGAACCTATACTGTCTACCACCTGGCTAAGACATGCGCTTGGCTTGAAAATGTTTGTGACCTGGTACCTGTCACCTAATTTTTCCTGCAAAATCTGGCCCACATCTCTTCCATGGCTGCTACCTAACAACAGAACTTTCCTCTTACTTTCTTAAAAAAAAGGTCTAAAGAAGGGTAGCTCATTTTTTAGTATCACAAAATGGGGGAGAGGGTGTCATGGATATGATATGCAAGTTAGGGTGGTAAAAATTGAAACAAAGGCATTTATCACTGTGGTGAGACCTTTTCACAAAATTTCAGTATCCAACATTCCCCTCAGAGTGCAAAAATATTTTGTTGATGCCCACTCACATAGGGAGAAATGATCATTGTAATTAATCAGAGCTCACATTGTAAGTTTTAAGTATTTGTTTTCCCCTGTTAGTGACAAAGTGTAGTGGTAGAGAAATAGTGTTCAACAAAACATCTGCCAGGCAACCAAGTGTGAAATGCAGAGTAGTCATGGAGACATAGATGTATCTGCATGCAGCAGGTTGCCATCCTTTGGACCAATGCACTGGGGTCCAGCAGACATTGGCTTGACGAATGAGTTGTATCACCTTTAGATCATGGTAAAGCACAATGACAACACAAACAGATCTGTGATGCCTTTGAGTTTGGGCCTGTGCCGGGACTGCAACAAGATGCAAAACATGTAATATCAAAATGTATTTTGTCCGCCAGAAAAGATTAGATTATTTCTTAGCTTGGTTAAGGATAACTTAGGATTGAGGAAACCTGATGTTTATAAAATCTCTGGTTACTGTGGGAAATCATATATATGCCAGACAGTTTGCACTATGCAACACAGATATACTGAGCACCATTGTCACACATGTTTGATGCAGGCTGAGAAATCTGTGGTGGCAGTGCACTGTCTCACCAAAGGACTCAGAATATTGTATCGTAAGACACAAATTGCTGCCCTGCACTTAACTACAGTGACTGTGTTTTAAAGAAAGCTGTTGGAATTAGACTGGCAGACCTCATTATAAACACAGACAGGGGTTACCCTTTAAGTAATATTTGGAATCCTGACTTACTTGGCATTAAAATAACAATGGTCATTTACTCAGCTAGCACAATTTACTGACAATGGTACCTGATAGCGATTTATCATTTTTGCCCGTTTTCATCCCTGTGGTGCGGTACATTCATTTGCACTAGTGGGAAGCACTAATGATTTGTGGAGCAGGCACTTTTGACCTTCCAAAGTGTATAAAAAAGTTTCGTTCATGGTATCAATCAGTTATAGTGAGATTAGCATACAGTATTCTTACCTGAAGATAGCAGCCAAGTGGACCATGGAAATGTTGTGTTAAGATGATTGATTGATACGGCTGTTGACCCAAGATGAGTATCATCAGTTAATACCTGTGAAAGTCTACATATTCACAATATATTTACACCTTAATGAAATTTGTCATAGGAATATATCTCTCTTTGAAACCAACAGCTCAATCAATGGAATCAACAGCAGTCACTTGTTGTGGCCCAAAAAAGTGTCAATTACTTAGGAATACAAAATTTGAATACTATATTAGTAACTATAAACAGTTAAGCTTCTAATAATCTATAGACTGAAGGGTTTATCTGTGACCAACTGTTTCTACACTGCTAATGTATTTAAGTATACAACAAATCCTACTTCCTTACAATTACCTATGTCACATAATGAATGCCATGTACTATATGACCTCTGCACAGCATCAATGCAGCATTATGACCTGTGTAAGTAAAGCTGGTAAATTACCTTTATTTTGACAATGGTTAGCTGCAATAGCATATGAATTATCATACGCAGTAGTACATATAAATATAAATGTTCATGATAATTTTCTTGATTGATTTGTCAATGAAAAAAAATACCAAATGTTTACTTTTCCATGTCCTTCAGGAAATATTATCTTAGGATCATTAGAGTATCACTTCTTTTTCCAGACATGTTTTTTTGTAACACTTCCATATCCATTACGATCTCACTAGTGGTCTGGGGAATAAACTGTCCAATTAATTTAACTAAATTACTGTATTTTATGATTTCGTAAAAGTTGTTTCTTATTGGTGCTGGAAGTAATAACTTACGTAGTATATGAATTGTAAGTAATGGCTCCCAGATGAAAATGTTATGGAGACAAATCATTTATGAGATAGCAGCTGTTGTCCATCATGTCACTGGCTGTCCCTCAAGCAGAACAGAGGATTTTAGCATAGGTAAATCATCTTGATGCGTTTCTTATAGGAATTCCTCCTTCTGATTAGAGTATTCAAGCAGGAAAGTAGGAAGTTGAAGGAAAATCATCATTTCCTTTTCACTAAATTGCATTAGTATTAGTGTAGCTAGTGTAATACATAGAAGGGACAATCCACAGTAAGGTGATGCTCACGCCACACAAAGGTTATTCATGAAAAATAGCTCACCTGCTGTGTTGAAGCTTGCAGTTTAACAAAAGCAAGAAATCAGGTTTTTGTGTTAACTGATCTCTCTCTCTCTCTCTCTCTCTCTCTCTCAATGCTCACATTTTGGGAAGCAGAGCTGCCAAAGGAGAGGAAAAATCTTTCTGATTCTGGACCTGTCCTTTAGGGTCTCTCAACCAACCATGCCATGTGATTTTACTTTATTACTTATACCTACTACCCACTTTACCTATGATTGAGCCTAAGTGATCATTCCACTGTATATCCCTACAGGCTATTACACCCAAGTATTTTTATGCTTTACAGGCTCTAATTGTGTGTCAATGATATTATAGTCAGAAATGTTGCTATATTTTGTAAGTGCACAATTTTACATTTCTGAACATGTAAATTAAGTTTTGTATATTTGAATCACTTTTAAATGTTATCAACATCTGACAGAATGTGTGTGTCATCTTTCCATAGTAGTACCTCATTACAGGTTAATTGCATCCTCAGAAAAAGTCAGAGGTTACTGTTAATACTGCCTGCCATGTCATTAATATATGCCATGAACAGCAAGAGTCTCAACATACTTACCTAGTGAGCATCTAAAGTTTCATCTACACCTGTCAATGACTGACCATACAAGACAATGTTGTATCCTTCATCTACATCTTCCTCTACATCTATACTCCACAAGCTGCCTGACCATCTGTGGTGGAATGTTCTCCCGGTGCCACTATATTTTCCTCTCATTCCCATTCCACTCAATAATGGTACATAGGACTTATGATTGTTGGTAAAGCTCCTTATCACATCTCATTTCTCTGATTTGCTCTTCATGATCATTGCATGAGACATACGTGGGAGGAAGAAATATGTTGCTCAACTCTTCTTGGAATATAAGTTCTCAAAATTTCAACTAACACCTTTTTGTGCTTCACAATGTCTCCCTCACAACACCTGCCACTGAAGATTTCCAAGCATCTCTATAACCCTCTTCTGCTGAATAACCAGTCTTTTGGTAAACTGTTCAGCTCTTTGTTGGAACTTTCCAATCTCTTCTATTAATCCTGATTGGAAACAGTCCAAGACTGGTGAACAGTGCTCAGCAATTGTTTCAATAAATGATGTGTGGCTGAATTGAATTTCATTAAGATCTTTCCAATGAATCTCTGTATGGCATCTGCTTTCTCTACTCTTTGCTTTATGTAGTCATTCCACTTAGGTCACTCTGGATGGTTACTCAAGTATTATACTGTAGTTACTGTTTCCAGTGATTTGTCACCAGTAGTGTTACCCAACAGTATGGGATCTCTTCACTGGTTTATGTACAATGTGTCACATTTATTTACATTAATGTTCAACTGTCAGAATCTGCTCCAGTTAATGATCCTCTTTAGGTCTTCCTGCATTTCATCACAAACTTCTGGCACTGCAATCATCCTATAGACATCAGTACAATCTGCAAATAGCCTCACAGAGCCTCCAACATTATCCACTGGGTATCTAATATAAATTGTAAATAGTAGGACCCCTATAATACTTCCCTGGAGTACTCCCAAAATTACCCATATATTTGACAACAAGCTCTTGATCTCCACCAAATTGGCATAATTATGGTTCGATCACATTTCAATAAGTGTGACTCATCATCATCTGGCTTTGTTGACACGGCAGTGAGTGTAATGCTTATCTTCTGGCTTTGCTGATATACAGTGTTCAATGAGAGTATATCATGCATGAACACAGCAAGTTGAATTTTTCAAGATCCAAGTTTGAAGAATCCATATTGATTTCTATAGACAAGACTTTCATTCTCCAAAAATGTCATGATATGTGAGCATGAAACATGTTTCATAATTCCACAACAGATTGACGTCAGTGATTAGGGCCTATAATTATGTATGTCTGTCCAATGACTTAATGAAAACAGAAATCATCTATCCACTTTTCCAATTACTAGGGACTCTTTGTTGCTCTAGTATCCTAAGAAAAACTAATGCTGGAGGGGATGAATTTCTTTCACATAATCACTGTAGAACCTTCCTGGTACATAATCTGGTCCAGTTGCTTTTCCATTTTTGTGCAGTTATAGTTGATTTTCTGTTCTGTAATAACTTATCTCAATATCTTCCATTTTACCATTTAAGAAATAACAGAGGAGAAACTGAATTGTGATATTCCATAATGAAACAGTTTCAGAAGAGTAAATTAAGTGCATCAGCCTTCGCTCTCTCAACTTCTGTTTTGGTGTCAGTATTGCCCCTGAGCAGTTGAAAAACTCTAAAGCTTCCAGTGTCATTTTCATGTAAATGAACTGGTCAGTTTCAAGATGTGCCATAAGAACTGTATTTTATAGGGGACACAGAAAGTTGTTATATCCCAGAGGACTGATAGTTATACATTTAATATATGAATAAAAACTATGTAATCCAGATTACAGGTAGTGTGAGAGGAGGATGTGAGAGCAATTGTCAACACTTATGACCATGTTGTCCATTATTTCTGTTCTCAGTCCAAAATTACTATAGAAGGAACTGTCCTTTAGTGTATTTTTATCACCTATTGCCATTACATAAGTGAATCCACTGATAGTATCTCCAGTTCCTGTCAGAAACAGAGATCTAATATAAAAATTCCCTTTCTAGCTCCATCTATCTGTACTATTTCTTCTCAAGAGACATTTTCTGTGCTGTTCCAACTGTCGGTGAAATCATTTTCTTTCAGTCCATGCTCACTCACTATATATATATAAATGTATATTAATAAAAGATGCCGTCACTTACTAAACGAGAAAGCGCTGGTAGATAGACACAATAAAAAACACACTAACACGAAAAAAATTTCAAGCTTTTGCAACCCCCAGTTGCTTCATCAGGAAAGAGGGAAGGAGAGGGATATACGAAAGGATGTGCATTTTAAGGGAGCGGAAAGACTTACCTTAGGGGAAAAAGGGACAGGTATACACTCGCACACACACGCATATCCATCCGCACATATACAGACACAAGCAGACATATGTAAAGGCAAAGAGTATGGGCAGAGATGTCAGTCGAGGCGGAAGTACAGAGGCAAAGATGTTGTTGAGTGACAAGTGATGTACAGGGGCAGCAACTTGAAATTAGCAGAGGTTGAGGCCTGGTGGGTAAGGGGAAGAGAGGATATATTGAAGGACAGGTTCCCATCTGCAGAGTTCTGATAGGTTGGTCACAGTGGGAAGTATCCACATAACCCGGACGGTGTAACACTGTGCCAAGATGTGCTGGCCATGCACCAAGGCATGTTTAGCCACAGGCTGATCCTCATTACCAACAAACAGTCTGCCTGTGCCCATTCATGCAAATGGACAGTTTGTTGCTGGTCATTCCCACATAGAAAGCTTCACAGTGTAGGCAGGTCAGTTGGTAAATCACTTGGGTGCTTTCACATGTGGCTCTGCCTTTGATTGTGTACAGCTTCCAGGTTACAGGACTGGAGTAGGTGGTGGTGGGAGAGTGCATGGGACAGGTGTTACACTGGGGGTGGTTACAAGGGTAGGAGCCAGTGGGTAGGGAAGGTGGTTTGGGGATTTCATAGGGATGAACCAAGGGGTTATGAAGGTTAGGTGGACGGCAGAAAGACACTCTTGGTGGAGTGGGGAGGATTTCATGAAGGATGGATCTCATTTCAGGGCAGGATTTGAGGAAATCGTATCCCTGCTGGAGAGCCACATTCAGAGTCTGATCCAGTACCGGATAGTATCCTGTCACAAGTGGGGCACTTTTGGGGTTCTTCTGTGGAAGGTTCTGGGTTTGAGGGGATGAGGACGTTGCTCTGGTTATTTGCTTCTGTACCAGGTTGGGAGGGTAGATGCGGGATGCGAAAGCTGTTTCCAGGTTGTTGGTATAATGATTCAGAGATTCCGGAATGGAGCAGATTCGTTTGCCACGAAGACCTAAGCTGTAGGGAAGGGACCATTTGATATGGAATGGGTGGCAGCTGTCATAATGGAGGTACTGTCTTTTGTTGGTGGGTTTGATGTGGATGGATGTGTGAAGCTGGCCATTGGACACATGGATGTCAACGTCGAGGAAAGTGGCATGGGATTTGGAGTAAAAGCAGGTGAATCTGACGGAACCAAAGTAGTTTCACTAGGTATTCACCTTCCCTTTTTTACGCAATCTACCATACAATTAATCCTGCCTATATATACTCAATAATATGTAATTTACTTCCAAACCATAACCAAAAAATTTTTAACGCTTTCAACAATACCGCTGCTATAAAATCCACCATTCCCAGTTAACAAACATTTTTCGTGTAACCTTGTGAATACTATTTCACAGCTTCAGTTCCTTTCACCTATCAAACAACAATTTCAGCTAGTTCCAACAACTTTCGTTTTATTTCCATTCCCGTTTTTCCCACTTAATCGATCATTGTTTAGCAGCTTCCAGCAGGTTTTAACGTTGTTATTGCTTTGTCAGACATTTGTTAGCCTCATTTTCATAATCTGCCACCACATAAGTGGGAGATTGAGTAGATGGGATGATAGAGACTGGGTCTGTGTGCAATGAGAGAAGGTTGAGATTTAATGGTAAGGTTGTGAAGGGTGAGTGAGTTGCCTTTCCGAAGGTGGGAAACCAGGAGATTGGACAGTTTTTTGATGTGGAGGGTAGCACGCTGTTCTAATTTGTGGTTGGCCTGTAGGAGGATGCTCTGAACAGCCGGTGTGGATGTGGGAGAGGAAAGATTGAGGACTTTGATTAGGGTTAGGAGTTGACAGGTGTGTTCATTGGCTGAGTTGATGTGTAGGTGAAGGATTAGGCGGGTGAGGGCTATGGATTGTTCAGTTTGGAACTGGTATAGGGACTGATGGAAAGAAGGGCTACAGCCAGAGATGCTAACTGTAAGTGTGACGCCTTTGGGGGTAATGCCAAATGTCAGACAAGCCTGAGTGAATAAAATGTGGGAGTGTAATCTGGCTAGGGCAAAGGTATGTTTGTGGAGGGAATGTAAATAAAACTTAATGGGGTCTTTGTGGGGATGTTGTGAGGGTGACATCGTATTAGAAGGTGGAAAGTGTAACATGAGGCTAAAGTGAAAATAAAAATATATGGGGAGAGATAAAGGTGAACTAGAAAGCAACTGGAGTTCTGGTGTGAAAAAAGTCAAAAAGGTGTTGGTTTAAGCTGAGCTATGTTGATCCTGTGGTGAAATTAGGTTGGTAAACAATGATGTGTACAAAGGTTAGTTAGTTGTGTTGCCTCCAAAACACGTTAAAGGGAGGAGAAATACTGGAAAATTTCAAAAAACTGCATGTAAATGTATTAAAAGGACTGGTTATGTGGTGGCAGATTATGAAAATGAGGCTAACAATTGTCTGACGGAGAAATAATAACGTTAAAAACTGTGGGAAGCTTCTAAACTATGATCGGTTATGTGGGAAAAACGGGAATGGAAATAAAATGAAAGTTTTTAGAAATAGCTGAAATTGTTGTAAAATAGGTGAAAGGAACTGAAGCTGTGAAATAGTATTCACAAGGTCACACGAGAAATGTTAGTAAACTGGTAACAGTGGATTTTATAGCAGCGGTATTGTTGAAAGCGTTAAAATTTTTTTGGTTATGGTTTGGAAGTAAATTACGTATTATTGAGTATATATAGGCAGGATAAATTGTATGGTAGATTACAGAAAAAAGGGAAGGTGAATAGAAAGTGAAACTACTTGCACAAACCAAAAGGGAAAGTAAGATGACAGAAAAAATTTTTAAATGCAACAGTGACAATAACAAATGTAATTGTTTGGTTCAAATTAATGATATGAATATAATAGAAAGAAACATTCCACATGGGAAAATATATATTAAAAAAAGATACTGTGACTTACCAAATGAGAAAGCGCTGGTAGATAGACACAATAAAAAACACACAAACACACACACAAATTTCAAGCTGTCGCAACCCACGGTTGCTTCATCAGGAAAGAGTGAAGGAGAGGGAAAGACGAAAGGATGTGGGTTTTAAGGGAGAGGGTAAGGAGTCATTTCAATCCCGGGAGTGGAAAGACTTACCTTAGGGGGAGAAAGGGACAGGTATACACTCGCACACACACACATATCCATCCACACATATATAGACACAAGCAGACATATGTAAAGGCAAAGAGTTTGGGCAGAGATGTCAGTCGAGGCAGAAGTACAGAGGCTAAGATGTTGTTGAATGACAAGTGATGTATGGGGGCAGCAACATGATACTAGTGGAGGTTGAGGCCTGGTGGGTAACGGGAAGAGAGGATATATTGAAGGGCAGGTTCCCATCTACGGAGTTCTGATATGTTGTTGTCTGTGGGAAGTATCCAGATAACCCAGATGGTGCAACACTGTGCCAAGATGTGCTGGCCATGCACCAAGGCATGTTTAGCCACAGGGTAATCCTCATTACCAACAAACACTGTCTGCCTGTGTCCATTCATGCGAATGGACAGTTTGTTGCTGGTCATTCCCACATAGAAGGCTTCACAATGTAGGCAGATCAGTTGGTAAATCACGTGGGTGCTTTCACATGTTGCTCTGCCTTTGTTCATGTACACCTTCCGGGTTACAGGACTGGAGTAGGTGCTGGTGGGAGGGTGCAAGGGACAGGTTTTACACTGGGGGCGGTTACAAGGGTAGGAGCCAGAGGGTGGGGAAGGTGGTTTGGCTATTTCATAGGGATGAACCAAGAGGTTACGAAGGTTAGGTGGACGGCAGAAAGACACTCTTGGTGGAGTGGGGAGGATTTTGTGAAGGATGGATCTCATTTCAGGGCAGGATTTGAGGAAATCGTATCCCTGCTGGAGAGCCACATTCAGAGTCTGATCCAGTACCGGAAAGAATCCTGTCACAAGTTGGGCACTTTTGAGGTTCTTTTGTGGAAGGTTCTGGGTTTGAGGGGATGAGGAAGTGGCTCTGGTTATTTGCTTCTGTACCAGATCGGGAGGGTAGTTGCGGGATGCGAAAGCTGTTTTCAGGTTGTTGGTATAATGGTTCAGGGATTCGGGAATGGAGCAGATTCATTTGCCACGAAGACCTAAGCTGTAGGGAAGGGACCATTTGATATGGAATGGGTGGCAGCTGTCATAATGGAGGTACTGTCTTTTGTTGGTGGGTTTGATGTGGACGGATGTGTGAAGCTGGCCATTGGACAGATGAAGGTCAACGTCGAGGAAAGTGGCATGGGATTTGGGGCAGGACCAGGTGAATCTCATGGAACCAAGGAGGTTGAGGTTGGAGGGGAAATTCTGGAGTTCTCCTTCACTGTGAATCCAGATCATGAAGATGTCATCCATAAATCTGTACCAAACTTTGGGTTGGCAGGCCTGGGTAACCAAGAAGCCTTCCTCTTAGTGACCCATAAATAGGTTGGCGCACGAGTGGGCCATCCTGGTACCCATGGCTGTTCCCTTTAATTGTTGGTATGTCTGGCCTTCAAAAGTGAAGAAGTTGTGAGTTAGGATGAAGCTGGCTAAGGTAATGAGGAAAGAGGTTTTAGGTAGGGTGGCAGGTGATGTGCATGAAAGGAAGTGCTCCATTGCAGTGAGGCCCTGGACATGTGGGATATTTGC
The DNA here is from genome assembly GCF_023898315.1 of Schistocerca nitens. Lineage (NCBI taxonomy): Eukaryota > Metazoa > Arthropoda > Insecta > Orthoptera > Acrididae > Schistocerca > Schistocerca nitens. The sequence continues at coordinate 358,455,251 of NC_064616.1, read as the reverse complement.
GTATAGGGAAGTGGCATCAATGGTTACAAGGATGGTTTCTGGGGGTAACAGATTGGGTAAGGATTCCAGGCATTCGAGAAAGTGGTTGGTGTCTTTGATGAAGGATGGGAGACTGCATGTAATGGGATGAAGGTGTTGATATACGTAAGCAGAGATACATTCTGTGGGGCCTTGGTAACCAGCTAGAATGGGGCGGCCAGGATGTTTGGGTTTGTGAATTTTGGGAAGTAGGTAGAAGGTCGGGGTGCGGGGTGTCTGTGGGTTCAGGAGGTTGATGGAGTTAGGTGAAAGGTTTTGTAGGGGCCTAAGGTTCTGAGGATTCCTTGAAGCTCCGCCTGGACATCAGGAATGGGATTACCTTGGCAAACTTTGCAAGTAGTGTTGTCTGAAAGCTGACGCAGTTCCTCAGCCACATACTCCTGACGATCAAGTACCACGCTTGTGGAACCCTTGTCAGCCGGAAGAATGACGATGGATCAGTCAGCTTTCAGATCACGGATATCCTGGGCTTCAGCTGTGGTGATGTTGGGAGTAGGATTAAGGTTTTTCAAGAAAGATTGAAAGGCAAGGCTGGAAGTGAGAAATTCCTGGAAGGTTTGGAGAGGGTGATTTTGAGGAGGAGGAGGTGGGTCCCGCTGTGATGGAGGACGGAACTGTTCCAGGCAGGGTTCAATTTGGATAGTGTCTTGGGGAATTGGATCATTAGGAGTAGGATTAGGATTATTTTTCTTCATGGCAAAGTGATATTTCCAGCAGAGGCTACCAGTGTAGGACCGTAAACCTTTGATGAGGGCTGTTTGGTTGAATCTGGGAGTGGGGCTGAAGGTGAGGCCTTTGGATAGGACAGAGGTTTTGGATTGGGAGGGAAGTTTGGAGGAAAGGTTAACTACTGAATTGGGTTGTTGTGGTTCCAGATTGTGTTGACAAGAATTTGGAGGTTTTGGGGGGAGAGGAGCTGGATTTGGGAGATTGAGTAGATGGGAGAGACTGGGTCTGTGTGCAATGACAGGTGGTTGAGGTCTGTTCGAAAGGTTGTGGAGGGTGAGTGAGTTGCATTTCCGGAAGTGAAAAACCAGGAGATAGGATAGTTTTTTGAGGTGGAGGGTGGCATGCTGTCCTAATATGCAGTTGGCCTGTAGGAGGATGCTCTGAACAGCCGGTGTGGATGTGGGAGAGGAAAGATTGAGGACTTTGATTAGGGTTAGGAGTTGACAGGTGTGTTCATTGGCTGAGTTGATGTGTAGGTGAAGGATTAGGCGGGTGAGGGCTATGGATTGTTCAGTTTGGAACTGGTATAGGGACTGATGGAAAGAAGGGCTACAGCCAGAGATGCTAACTGTAAGTGTGACGCCTTTGGGGGTAATGCCAAATGTCAGACAAGCCTGAGTGAATAAAATGTGGGAGTGTAATCTGGCTAGGGCAAAGGTATGTTTGTGGAGGGAATGTAAATAAAACTTAATGGGGTCTTTGTGGGGATGTTGTGAGGGTGACATCGTATTAGAAGGTGGAAAGTGTAACATGAGGCTAAAGTGAAAATAAAAATATATGGGGAGAGATAAAGGTGAACTAGAAAGCAACTGGAGTTCTGGTGTGAAAAAAGTCAAAAAGGTGTTGGTTTAAGCTGAGCTATGTTGATCCTGTGGTGAAATTAGGTTGGTAAACAATGATGTGTACAAAGGTTAGTTAGTTGTGTTGCCTCCAAAACACGGTAAAGGGTGGAGAAATACGGGAAAATTTCGAAAAAACTGGGTGTAAATGTATTAAAAGGACTGGTTATGTGGTGGCAGATTATGAAAATGAGGCTAACCATTGTCTGACGAAGAAATAATAACGTTAAAACCTGCTGGTTGCTGCTAAACAATGATCGGTTAAGTGGGAAAAACGGGAATGCAAATAAAATGAAAGTTGTTAGAACTAGCTGAAATTGTTGTTTAATAGGTGAAAGGAACTGAAGCTGTGAAACAGTATTCACAAGGTTACACGAGAAATGTTTGTTAACTGGGAATGGTGGATTTTATAGCAGCGGTATTGTTGAAAGTGTTAAAAATTTTTTGGTTATGGTTTGGAAGTAAATTAAATATTATTGAGTGTATATAGGCAGGATAAGTTGTATGGTAGATTACATAAAAAAGGGAAGGTGAATACATAGTGAAGCTACTTTGGTTCCGTCAGAATCACCTGCTTTTACTCCAAATCCCATGCCACTTTCCTCGACGTTGACATCCATCTGTCCAATGGCCAGCTTCACATATCCGTCCACATCAAACCCACCAACAAAAGACAGTACCTCCATTATGACAGCTGCCACACATTCAATATCAAATGGTCCCTTCCCTACAGTTTAGGTCTTCGTGGCAAATGAATCAGCTCCATTCCCGAATCTCTGAATCATTATACCAACAACCTGGAAACAGCTTTCGCATCCCTCAACTACCATCCTGACCTGGTACAGAAGCAAATAACCAGAGCAACGTCCTCATCCCCTCAAACCCAGAACCTTCCACAGAAGAACCCCAAAAGTGCCCCACTTGTGACAGGATACTTTCCGGTACTGGATCAGACTCTGAAAGAGGCTCTCCCACAGGGATACGATTTCCTCAAATCCTGCTCTGAAATGAGATCCATCCTTCATGAAATCCTCCCCACTCCACCAAGAGTGTCTTTCGGCCATCCACCTAATCTTCGTAACCTCTTGGTTCATCCCTATGAAGTACCCAAACCACCTTCCCTACCCTCTGGCTCCTACCCTTGTAACTGCACCCTGTGTAAAACCTGTCCCATGCACCCTCCCACCACCACCTACTCCAGTCCTGCAACCCGGAAGGTGTACATGATCAAAGGCAGAGCCACGTGTGAAAGCACCCACGTGATTTACCAACTGACCTGCCTACACTGTGAAGCCTTCTATGTGGGAATGACCAGCAACAAACCATCCATTCGCATGAATGGACACAGGCAGACAGTGTTTGTTGGTAATGAGGATCAGCCTGTGGCTAAACATGCCTTGGTGCACAGCCAGCACATCCTGGCACAGTGTTACACCGTCCGAGGTATCTGGATACTTTCCACTGACACCTACAAATCAGAACTCCGCAGATGGATACTTGCCTCAACCTCCGCTAATATCAAGTTACCGCCCCTGTAAATCACTTGTCACTCAACAACATTTTTGCCTCTGTACTTCTGCCTCAACTGACATATCTGCCCAAACTCTTTGCCTTTACATATGTCTGCTTGTGTCTGTATATGTGCGGATGGATATGTGTGTGTGCGTGAGTGTATACCTGTCCCTTTTTCCCCCTAAGGTAAGTCTTTCCACTCATGGGATTGGAATGACTCCTTACCCTCTCCCTTAAAACCCACATCCTTTCGTATTTCCCTCTCCTTCGCTCTTTCCTGATGAAGCAACCATGGTTTGCGAAAGCTTGAAATTTGTGTGTGTATTTGTGTTTTTTTTTATTGTGTCTATCTACCAGCGCTTTCTTCATCTTTTTTTAATATATTTTTCCCATCTGGAATGTTTCTTTCTATTACATATATATCTGATGACTCTAAAGCAAATGTACTCATATCTCCCAGTTTCCTAGCTGCATACAATGTAATAAGTTCAAATTAAGAACATTCATCTCTGTGGCTTATTTCCTGTTTCATTTGTTATTTATTTGTTGCCTGTGTAGCCTGACAATATTAGAGTCTTAAGGCCATCTCTTACATCCGACAAGGAAAAATATATAAAAAGATATTACAAAACATTCAGAATAATAATACAAATAATAATAATAATAATAATAATAATAAAGGGCATTAGGGAGGGCATAGCTTGGCTTAACACATTTGAATTCATTTTTTGTATTATCAGAACAAGATGCAGAAGAAGAAGAAGAAGAAGAAAAAGAAGAAGAGATAAAGAGATAAACAAAGAGCTGAAGATTGAAATGACAGTGACAGTGGCTGTTAGGAAAGAACAGAATTTAAATAACAAACTCTGCTGGCAGGGGTGAGGGAAAAGTTGTTGTGGAGGGGGACAGGTGAGAGTGAACCACAACTAGTATTTGTGACAGTGTGATAGAAGATGGGCTATTACTTGCCTTTTGAGGTTTGAAAAGGATTTAATTTCTCTGATGTTTTCAGGAAGATTGTTTCACCTGGTTCCCATGATGTTTGGGCATCTTGGGTCTTCTACTTCTTCCTTTCAGCCTTCTAGTTGACTGTTTCCTCTATTATGCTGATAACGTTGCTTCGACCACTGGTGCTGGAGCCACTGCTCTTATGTCAGTTGTCTCTGTTGTGGATAATGATGTTGCATTTCTGTGTGTCTGAGGTTAATGCCCTTTTGGTGAATTCAGTGATACCCTCATATGTCCCTCTTGCAGATAATGAAATGTCAGTTGTAGGTTTTTGGAGGAGATGTTCCTCAGGTGCCAGTGACATTCTTATTACTGCTGTTTCTGTTGTTTGTCTATTTGTTGCTACTATAATTATAGCTTTCACTTCTTTGTTTTCTTCTGTGTCAAATGGCAAAGGTATATGATTTCACTTGTGAAGTGTTTTCTTCTCTGAGTGTTTCCTGACGTAAGGGTTTTCTGACATAGGGCTGATTCCCCATTTTGTTTCTGCACAATCCATGTATCAGGAAGAATTGTTTTCTGAGTCTGGTGTCTCTACAAATGCAGGATTCTTAAATCCATTGCAGACTTTTTCGACTCCTATTTATGTTAATTATTCCCTTGAATATACATGATGCATTTATTAAGTTATACATGTGGGGAATGTATACTTTGAAAATATTAAAATTACATTTAAAAAGGTAAAATATGAAATATGAATTCAATACACATTGTTCCTTCTTACTCACTCGCAGTCACATTTTTAAACAGAAGCACAAATTATGGAAGACCAATTAATTTTGTAAAATCCATTGTTAAAAAGCACAGACTGTAACTTCACAACAGCTAAGATAATGTAAAACAGAACTGTGTTTGGCTGATCACTAGGAAAAAATAGAGTCAATCACCCACTCTGAGAACAATCTTCTGACTAATAACCTACATAGAACATAAGACATTACACATAATCTTAAAACAGGAAACACATTGGTATCATCACCATCTAAAATAGAGTGTAAATCAGTTAGTAAACCAGTTGGAGCCTGCACAGCATGATATAAAACATATTCTGTTAAAACATAATGTAAAGGGATCAGTAAACCTCAAGCACTGGTGGGTCTTTCACAGGTGGAGGAATCCACGCATCAGAGGATAGTGTCCCATCCTATACCCCAGTCAGTGTACTTACATCACCTTATCAGCTGCAGGAAAGACTGACATATGTACTATAAGTAGATAGTATACTACACTCATGTCAGTATACAATCTAATCCACTACTTTAGTATACAGCTTGATTCATTACCTCAGTCTACAGTCTGCTCAACCTAGCTACATTTGCATTGTTCATCAACAATATCTGAGTACTAAAACACTTTTCATTCGCATATGTTATTTTGTTACTTTCATCCCCTCATAATTAAATTATTAATCTAATGTTGAAACTATACCTCAAAATGTAATTATTTTGAGCAGTGAAATAATTGCTATGTACAAAATGCTTTTATATTACAGTGAACATAACTCTGTATCTTTGACCTTCTCCGGATTTAACATTTTTCCCAAATTTAGAAATTATTTAAATCTGACTGTTTTCATAATTTTTTTTCTGTAACTGCATTTATCTAATATTTGATATGTTTCAGAAACTGAATGTTCAATGTTAAAGTCTCAAGTGCTTGATAACAATGAACTTCAGCAAAATGATTCAAAACAATGCAACTTTTGTTGTCACATCTATTGGAATCTATTGTAACTAATTACTGTATATAAAATAAAATACCTAAAATTTGCATAACTGAGAAAATTCTTCAGCAAATTCTTGGTACTAAAAACAACCATAGTACCAATAAAGACTATATATCTTACGCCGTTTATATTAAAATTATCTGAATGAAATTGAGTTTAAGCAAATATCTATATAACATTCTGCCAGATCATTTGTCATATGAAATTTATATAAAATATTAATGTAAAAGATATGAACCTGTGTTATGAGCACTGGGTAGAAAGTTGAGTCAGCTGGCATTTCGAAGCACAAAGAGTATGATGTTTAGATGAAATGTGTGAAGTGTAGTATATGATTGTGAACTGACCAAAATTGTCAATGTTAATATTTTACCACCGTGCACAGAAAGTAAATCACTTTCAACAGCAAAAATGCTTCATTAATGAACAGATGTTGGAAACCAAAGAATCTGAAATATTTCAGGAAATAATCAACCCAATGATAATGATGGAAAAAATTTGCAAAATAAAAATAAATATATTGGACTGTTAATAATTTAATTAATTTATTTATTTTTATTTGATCCAGTAAATCTTTTTCAGGACATTGTTTCTACATCTGATGTAGGACAAGTCAAAGGTAACACAACTTATAATTACTATAGTATTAAGTGAGACTATATGTTCCACACAATTGAAGTAAACTATAATATAAAGTGATGCTATACATAATAACATAATTAAAACATATAGTAAATTAGGTTTACTTAGTTTGGAGCTCCTTTTAAATGTGTTGTTTTATGTAATGTGGAATTCCCTAAAACTGAGATTCCATAGATGAGTGGTGACTCTATACTGCCATGGTACACTGTAATCGCTGACAAGCAGCTTGTATTCTGAGTGAGAATTATAACTGCATACGTAAGTGTATTCAGTCTTTCATTATTTTATTAATTGCACTTCAATGGCAACTCCAATTTTCAGGCAGGTAAATGGCAAAATCTAAGTAAAACAAGAAAATTCATTTGTAATCTGCTAAAATTCTACATCAAAGTGTCATTTGGAATCTGGCAAAAATCTGCATCGAAGTGTGAACTTAATGTTATTTATTCTTCTAAGGAAGTGTCGTTGTAAGAAACAAGGGGCTGTTTAGATGTATGTTTCACTGACTACAGTTTGTTATTCACCAATCCTAGGTATGCCTCCTCCCACAGACACATAATTCATGATCATAAGCAGCACAATGTAAAACTATAGTGTGTTCACTAAGCTACTTCAGCTTCCTCTAAATTACGCTGAATTCCCAAGTGCCCTGGCAACCAGCTGAGTAAGACCTTCTTGCCCTGCTCCTGTAGGTGGAGAAGGGAGTCACAGGTTAAATGGATGTCCTTCTGCTGGTTATGTGTGATGAGCATGTGTATTCAGGAGCAGGCTGCATAATACCCATTTTGCATCATGAGGAGCTACTGATTTTGCTCTCTGATGATGATAGCCTAAGAATTATCATAGTGCACAGTACATCTGCATGTTCTCTGACAAGTTTGTTATAACCTTTCAAAGAATAATATGTTCAAAATTTTTTGACTAGGTCCACATCCATAAGGACCATTCCACTTGGGATCTGTTGAAAGTACATTAGAGTATCTTTTTTCCTTTGTAAATATTTACTGCTATTTTCTTGTTTTCTGACATGTACTACATTCTACACGATCTCTTCACTATGGATCTGTGGAACAAAAGGTACACCTAATCTAATCTACTGCCACATTGCAAGAGCTGGCTAGCAGCTTCAACACAGAAGCTGTTAATGCAACTAGCCTTATATGTCCACGTGACCAGTCCAGTCCCCTGACGGTGAACAGCATCACTGATTTTAACATATGATGGTGTAGCACAGCTGCAAACCACACATCTGTGGTCGAGAAAGGACCACACAAAAGCCTTGTAACATTGGAACAGGCATATTCAGTATACTCCCCATGGCCCATGACTGTTTAGTATGTTCAGTGCCATTAGGCCTTTCACTTCATATTCAGGTGTGTAACCACGCCAGTGTATCATCAAATATGAGACTCAGAAACTGAACCAAGCTTTTAAAATTGAAAATAGTGCCCTCAGTTTAAGAATGGGCAGGTTAAAGAGTGAGGGAAATTTTAAAATTAACAGAAACACATTTATTGTTAATTTAAAACCTGTGTTATGTATCTCATCCTTAAATCACCTTACTGTACTGGTGAATAATCAGCACATACCACCAATCCCTGCTTGAATTGCTCTGAAAGAGTATCTCTGACTCAGTATCTACGAAACTGTCTGATAAGGAAGGACCGAACAATTATATGTGGATGTCCTTGCAAGCCCCATTTATGGAGCTGTCCAAGGATGTTGTGTATCCATGTTATGTCATAGAAGCTCTCAAGAGTGAAGACTATACCTATGAGATGCGACTGCATATGAAATATTGCTGTATTCGTGCTTTCAGTTGCAGGACGTTCTCAAGTGTTGACAGATACCTCCTAAATCCACACTAGAAGTGATTAAATAGTTCCTCCATTTCTAGCATCCATGTAAGATGCATGTTGACCATAATTTCTAACATCTTTCTTACACAGCTAGTGACAGCCGCACTGTGGTACCTACTAGGCCATGTGCAGACATTCCCTAGATTCAGGAGGGGCGCTAAAATTGCCTCCAATCACGAATCACTAAAGTCTCCACTCAATCAGACTGTATTATAAAGGGGTAGGAGGGTTTTGTTTGAACCATTTTTGAGGTACTACAAAATGCTGTCCTGGATTTGATTCTTAGCTGGTGTAGTCTCCTGGGAATGAGACAACGTAAAATACAGCTCCCACATGCCCCGCATTGTTGTTGGAGCAGAAACTCCAACCACTGACCTCAGTAATGCTTGATCACAACAGAACACTGTATCCTGGTTTTCAGTGGCAGTGAATTAACTGAAGTACTGTGCCATTGGTCATGCAGTGACTCCAGCTGTTGATGGAGGACATCTCAGCTTCAGGACGGGTGCTGATTTATGTACTCCAAAAACTCTTCCTGTGACCTTTCTTTGCTCTATTTGATTGTTTTTCATATATTTGCCCTTGTGACTTTAGAAGTTGTAAGGATTGCAGCTGATGATTGGCATTTGAAATGTTGCATGCAATGAGATACTCTAGTTGCAGTGCTCTTTCACTTCTTTCTCCATGAGACAAGATTCCCCTGAAATGGTCCTGAAGTCTTCAGGAGAAATGCATCAGCAGCATGGGCGATCATACTTATGGCATGATCCCAACTATTCTAGACATTATCTTGGTTCAGTTTTTGTACAGGGTCTAGTGGTGTTCAGTTGCTGTTCAGAGGAGGAGGAGGAGGAGGAGGAGGAGGAGATTAGAGTTTAACATTCCATTGGCAACTAGGTCAATAGAGACACTGCCCAAGCTCAGATTAGGGAAAGGTGAAGAGGGAACCATCCTGGCATATGCCTGAAGTGATTTGTGGAAATCATGGAAAACCTAAAACTGGATGGCCGGACACAGGTTTGAACCGTCGTCCAGTGTGCTAACCACTGTGTCACCTCATTTGGTGCTGTTCATAACTCCATTTGCTCTGCTGAACATCCATCATGATAACTTCCTTTCAAGGACTACTCAATCAGAGAGGGATCCAGATGAGGAAATGATCACATGAGTGCGAGGCATCAAACACTTCACATTGAGCAGCATATGCACAGGCAGAGGATCAGAAAGTATGGTCTATGGTGGAGAGTGACTCCACTACAAATGGTTCAAATGGCTCTGAGCACTATGCGACTTAACTTCTGAGGTCATCAGTCGCCTAGAACTTAGAACTAAGTAAACCTAACTAACCTAAGGACATCACACATCCATGCCCAAGGCAGGATTCGAACCTGCGACCGTAGCGGTCACGCGGTTCCAGACTGAAGCGCCTTTAACCGCACGGCCACACCGGCCGGCGACTCCACTACAGCCCTAAAGTGTATGCTGCCACACAATTAAGAAAAAAATATGCTTTCTATGATTTATGTAGATCCCCAAAGCACATTACATGCATTAAAAGCTTCTATAGGTATGAAGGTTTGGAGTAGTTGTGAAATCAAATTAGAAACAGCATCTCTGTGCAGTGCTTCACTGGGTGGCAGATATAAAAATGTTAATTTGTATGGAATCTGCTCTTTTGTAGCAACTACCTCACTAACTCTATGGAAAGTTAATGTAGTGGGGTAGTAGGTGTCATTCACAAAGATGACCAATCAACCTGTAGCTCTGTCCACACCGAAAACATCTCGGCTTTGGAACACAGGGGTATCAATACATTAAATTGAGTCTCCTTTAGGCACAAGGACAGGGTCTTCCCTGTGCTAACAGTTTCAATGCCTCCACATGTTTTCAGAACACATTCAGGTTCCACTGTAATAGAGGAGCCATCTATCAGTGAGGTTTTTGTCTCCATCTTTCTCTCCTATTCATAGGAAAATCCACTTAAGTAGATGGAGAACAGAAATGACTTGAGGATTAATTGAAGCTGTCTGTAATGATCAAGACTGAGTTATCACCACCACCATCAGATTTTAGATATATCTAATGACATGCTTGTTCTGATTCCACCTTCTTGATGGGGCTATGCTTCACCTTAGTTTCCCCCTCCTGATTTGATTACACTGGTTCCAAAATATATTTCACCAATTTCCTTTCCACTGTGCTATCTACTTCAGTTGCTAAAGCTTTGCTGATCTTTGTAGCTAGTTGATTACAGCAGCAGTTTCATCCTAAACTTAGCTTCCACAGGTGCTCTTTCATGAACAATTTTTGTATTCAAATCAAATGGTAAAACCTGTGTGGATGCAGTTACCTTTTCCCCTTTCAGTGCTGCAGCTAAAAAAATGAAAAAGTTGGTGGTGAGGAAGGTTTGTACATCTGCCTCATTGTTGGATGTTTATGGTAGCATCTGATACATGAGTTAGGGGTTAGGGGGGTTACATGTAGTTCTCTCAGCAAGGATGGCCACACCACACTTCCTGCATGTGTCCTGACCTTTACACCTCATAGTAATGCTTTCATATTTATGGAAATTGGAACACCTCATATTGTTGGGGCTATATGGTCTTACTTTCAGTCTCATAAACTCATCTTTCATGTAACTGATTGAGTTGTCAAAACAAATGTCAATGGAAATTATTCCATTTTTCTAATGTTCCATTCTCCCAATACATTACATTTCAGATTTCAATGACCCGTTTGCTATATCAACCCTCCTTAAGCTCTGTAGTTTCTATTGGCATGATGCCACTGCATGATACTACCCCTTGACTGTAGTTAAGGATGTGGTGCATTTCAAGTACAATGAGGAATTCATCCAACTGTTTTCACTTCAGGGTGTTGGTGACCTTTTGTGACATTATTCTGTTTTGGATATAGAAGTAAATTATTCTCTAATGATGATAAAGATATTTTAACACACCAGACACATCCTATTGTGATACAATGCTTTCACTTTGGAGAATTGCAGGAGCTATCCACCTGCAGACTTAGGCCGTGACCATAGCCCAGTCCTGATGGAAAGTTCATTCAAGTTCAGATGTTTGAAGAAGTAGCCAGAAAAACTGAAAACTGGCAAAGCGCTATGCTCATGAAACAGACAACCTGGTTAAAAATTTTCAAGATAATGGAGTAAATGAAGACTGGGATCAAATTAAATCTAGTATATCAAAAAAGCAGTTGGAAAAACTAAACCAAAAAACAAGAGGAAACAGATTACAGCAGATGTTACTGAGCTAATAGAAAACAGGAGATTGTACAAAAATGCAACTGATGATGAAGGAAAAACTGAATACAGAAGACTAAGGAATTCAGTTAATAGGGAAGCTAGGAAAGCAAAAGAAAATTTTCTTGAGGAAATGTGCAGGGAAGTGGAAGAAAGTATGCAAAACAGTAGACATTGGAAATTTGTGGTAAGGTCTTATGAGACCAAACTGCAGATGACAAGAATATGCACTACTTAATCTAACTTAAGCTAACTTACGCTAAGGACAACACACACACCCATGCCCGAGGGAGGACTCGAACCTGCAACTGACAGAGGGAGACAAACAGCCCATGACAAGATGCCCCAGACCTCACAGCAACCCCACGCAGAAAAATGGAAGAACTGATTTAGCCTACAGAGCAACAAATCAATTTTTTAACAAATGTAAAACAACACTCTGAGGCACAATAGGAAATAAAGAGGGGGAAATGCTGTTTGGTGAAGAAATGGTGAAGAAAAAATGGTTCAAATGGCTCTGAGCACTATGGGACTTAACATCTGTGGTCATCAGTCCCCTAGAACCTAGAACTACTTAAACCTAACTAAACTAAGGACATCACACACATCCATGGCCGAGGCAGGATTCGAACCTGCGACCGTAGCAGTCACGGGGTTCGAGAATGAGCGCGTAGAACTGCTAGACCATCACGGCCGGCAAATGGTGAAAAGATGGAAAGAATACATAGAGGAGTTGTATACCAGAACACCTCTTTCAGAGGAAGTAATATGAAGAGAAGAGCAAGCAGACGAAGATGACAAGGCAGATGACATTCTGCAAGAAGAATTTGACAAAGCTCTAAAAGAAATATGGGACAACAAAGCAGTGGGTTTTGAAGTCATCCCTGCAGAACTAATGAAGAATACTGGTGACAGCATGAAAATGATGCTGCTTAAACTTATTAGGTCCATCTATAACACAGGAGAGATACCGACAGGCTTCCTGAAATGCATCATTGTTCCTATACCAAAGAAGGCAACAACTACAACATGTGAACAGTATTAAACTTTAGGCCTAATATCACACGCATCAAAAATTCCCATAAAAATAATTCTGAAGAGAATTTAAGAGAAGTAGGGGATATGCTGAGTCAAGATGAGTTTGGTTTCAGAAGGGGATTGGGAATAAGAAAAGCAATTCAGGCACTGGGACTCCTTATTGAAAAGCAATTACAGAAAAATAAACCAACTTAAATCACCTTTGTAGACCTGGAAAAGGCATTTGATAATGTTATCTGGCACGGAATGTTCAGAGTTCTGAGGAAAAGTAGAATGAAGTACAAAGACATCCATGTGATACTCAGTTTCTATAAAAATGAAGTGGCAGGAACAACAAGCAGATACTAGAAAAGAGGTAAGATAAGAATGTGATGTCTCTCCTCTTATATTCAATGCTTACATCCAGGAAGCTATAGACCAAGTTCAAGAAACTACTGAGGTGGGGATCAAAATTAATGGGCAGAAAATAGACGTGCTATGTTATGCAGATGATATTGCTATAGTCATGGAGACAAAAGAAGAAATAGAGGAAGTTCTCTGAACAATGGAAAGGATTCTATGCAATCAGTATTGAATGAGAATAAACAAGAAAAAGACTAAAGTGATGGTATGCAGTACAGGAGCAGAATATGAACCTCTCAGAATGAGAATTGGATGAGAGGAGCTGGAAGTGATAGAGGAATTTACTTACCTGGGAAGCAAAATCACAAGGGATGGTAGAAGCCAGAAAGAAATTGTGAGCAGAATACAAAAAGCCAAAATTGCATTTAATTAGAGGAGGAACTTACTCACCAGCAAGAACATCAGTCTGAAAATAAGGAATCGTATCATGAAAGCTTTCATTTGGAGTGTGGCGCTATATGGATGTCAAGCTTCGACAGTTGGAAGAGAATTGAGAAGACAGCTATAGGCCCTGGAGATATGGTGCTATAGAAGGATGATGAAGATCAGCTGGAGAGACAAGGTAACCAATGAAAAGTTGCTTAGGAGAGTACAGGAAACCAGATCTCTGTGGAGACACATCCAAACAAGAAGAGACAAATTTGAAGGACACATCCTATGACACAACAACACCCTTGAAACCATAGCAGAAGGAGCTATTGAGGGAAGGAATAAGCAGGTGTGATCAAGGATATCATACATGCAACAGATCATGAATGACATTGGATGTAACACATACGTGGAAATGAAGAGGAAGGCAAACAGAAGAGAGGAATGGCACCCTGCTGCAAACCAACCTCAGGGTTGAACACTAAAGAAGAAGAAGAAGAAGAAGAAGAAGAAGAAGAAGAAGAAGCACAGGATTCAATTCCTCTCATTAATTTTGAAATAATTTTTTACTACTACATTTTCTGGGACAGGTAATGATGACTACCTCATTGAGTGGAGTTGCACCTCTTTCATTACCTATGAAAATGACAAAGCTAAATGAATGATTTTGATTAATGCAGTTCAATGTATTACATTCATATGCCTTTTTTAGCTTTGGAATTTTCTTCTAATTAATAAACTATGGATAGCCTCCGATTTATCTTGCATGATCCTGAAAAAATGACAAAAACA